>NW_017275092.1:20836-24441 GCF_001594065.2 Cyphomyrmex costatus
CAAACTTATCAGTACATTCGTCTTGCCGCAATTCGACGGGCCGCAAATGATTGCGCGAATAGAACTCGGCAGCATGTTGCCATGCTTGCGCATCTCCTTATTGGTTTGCACTTTACCATCGAGATTCGTCACTTTGATAGACTGCGACTAGTGTACGAACCGCATATTTTCGCGTTACACAAGAAACTGGAAACGATGTCGCGAGCGGGCCTATTTATAGAGCTACGTAGAGCGTAATCGCTCAGTAATCAAAATGTTTCTCATCGTGTCGAATGATTTAACCTCCAAAGAATTGGAATATATACCGAAAATTGTTTTATTGCGAAAGTTTGAGAATTGTATAGATCTTCTGTGGGATAGACTACCTGAGCATATACGAGCCGATTCGGAGGTACAACGACACCGTCGGTGTCTGAAGCATTACAATTTGACGAGTCATCAAACGCATACCGACGGTCCAGCGCCGTTGATAAAGAATTTGTAGCGAATGCCGTCGAGAGGCAGAGGTTTGTTAAATAAAGCGATAAACACGCATCCTTTCGAACTGCACATTCCCGGTTACCAGTTTTGTGGACCGGGGACGCGTTTGGAGAAACGATTATTTAGAGGCGACAGAGGTATTAACCCATTGGACACGGCGTGTCGCGAACACGATATAGCGTATTCGCACAACAACGGTCTCACTGAACGGCACGTGGCTGATAATATACTGGCTGAAAAGGCGCGGAAACGCATTACGGCGAGAGATTCGTCTCTCACAGAGAGAGCCGCCGCCACAGCTGTTTGGGCGGCTATGAAGTCTAAAACGAAGATGGGTATGGTCTTGAAAACAAACAAGCGAAAGAGTAAGAGGATACTTCCGATAGCGAAACGCGGCGGTATCCTGCCTGTTCTACAGCTGCTGGGCGTCCTCGGGTCGTTGGTCGGTGGAGCGGCGGGAGTCGCCAAGGCTGTAAATGATAGCAGAGCAGCGGAGCGTCAGCTGGAAGAAATGCAACGTCATAATCGCGTCATGGACGGTCACGGTGTTTATCTCGCTCCCTACAAGCGTGGACGAGGAGTAGTAAAGAGGAAAATAAAAACGTCGATGAGACGTTAAAAATACCAACGGGTGTAACTACCAACGTGCAACTGCTACAACTTGCAAAACGTATGCTCATTCCGTATTTCAGAGATATCTTTATGCGTACGACGTTACCGGTGGAAGGAGTACATCGAAACGAGAGCGGTATCGTGATTCTAGACAACGCAGAGGGACCCGGTACGCATTGGGTAGCGTACGCGAAAAGGGGGAATCGTGTCATATATTTCGACAGTTTTAGTAACCTACGGCCGCCGAAGGAACTCGAGCGATATCTAACAAACTGTGTAATCCAGTACAATCACATACCTTATCAACGTTACAATCAGAGCAATTGCAGACAGTTGTGTCTACAGTTTCTGCAGGCGAGTGATAAACAATTTAAAGACTGACATTGCGCGGTTTAACTCAGTATTCGTTCAAACATGTCGCTGACATTTGTGCTGACGGACAAAAGTAGTGTTCTAGCCGTGAGCTATTTTCCGGCGGTAGATTTGAGCGATGGCGATTACGAGCTCGGTCTAACTGACTTTGAAACATACTCCACTCTACCGAATGTAAATTCGACAAACAACAAGTTTTATTTCGACAATGAGGAAATTGTGATTCCCGAAGGATCGTACGAACTGCGCGATATAGAGCGGTATTTGAAGCGTGAAATTTTACGTTCTCGTGGTGTAAAACGTAAGGAGGATGACGAGTATCCACTGGTAATTCGCGCCAACAACAATACGATGAAGAGTGAAATCAGATGTGCATATTCGATAAATTTCGCCAAACCTTACAACATTGGACAGCTGTTGGGATTTTCATCGAATCGCGTGCTCGAACCGCAACAGTGGCATGAATCAGACGTGCCGATAAATATCATCAACGTAAACATTATTCGTATCGAGTGCAACGTGACCGCGGGTGCGTACAGCAACGACAAGTGCGTGCACACGATACACGAGTTTTCACCGATTGTCCCAACAGTATATAAGATATCAGAAAGGCCGACGCAGATCATTTACCTTCCGATTGTCGTACGGAGCATTACGGATCTGACGATTCGCATGGTGGATCAAGACGGGTGATTGCTCGATTTTCGTGGAGAGGAGATGACCGTTAGATTACATGTACGGAGACGACGACGCTAACGTGAGATGCTTGTGCTGAATGAACAACCGAAACAGACGAGAGATTTTAACGGAGAGATTTCATCTAGAAAAAAACTCACTGCGTCCAACGTTGCATTTTTAAAGTCGTTGGGTTTTATCGTACGAAATGTCTGATATCTTGAGCATTGTCGGTGAGCCGATCTTTGACGTCAAGTTTGAATTTCATACGTACAATCCATACGTCAATACAACGTTTGGACATAGCGACGAGATACGAATACCTATACAGCAGCAGGATTTATACACGTTGCCATGCGAAAGTTTTCTCTACATTGAAGGAAGATTGACTGTGAAGAAGAAGGATGATGAGACGCCAACAACGCTTGGAAATAATTGCATAGCGTTCATGTTTGATGAAATTCGGTATGAACTCAACAGTGTGGAGATTGATCGCAACAGAAATGTTGGAATTACCAGTACCCTCAAGAACTATGTATCGTTGACGTATGACAAGTCTTTGATTGCGTTGAACGCTGGGTGGAATTCTAGATCCGATATAACGGAAGGTTACTTTAACTTTTGCGTACCGCTCAACATGCTGTTGGGCTTTTGCGAGGATTACAAACGCGTGATTGTTAACGCTCGCCATGAATTGATTTTGATACGAGCGCGCAACGATAACAATTGTATACTGGGAAATTCAGCGACGGAGCCGGAGGTTGAACTGATCAAAGTGCAATGGCGGATGCCTCATGTTATGCTAAACGAGATCACTAAACTATCAATGCTGCGAGCATTGGAAAGCGGTCGTTATCTCAGTATGAGTTTTCGCTCATGGGATCTGTACGAGTATCCTCTGTTACAGAGTACGACGAAGCATACATGGGCTGTCAAAACGGTGACTCAACTCGAGAAGCCGTGTTACGTTATCTTTGCTCTTCAGACCGGTCGAAAGAATATCATGTCTCAAGATGCGAGCGTTTTACGATTGTAAATTGAGTAATGTGTAGCTTTATCTCAATTCATAGTTTTATCCATACGGTGATTTGAATCTCGATATCGACCAAAAGAGATACGCTCTCCTGTTTGATATGTACGCGCGTTTTCGTAAGGCATGTTATGGAATCGACTGCTTCGAATTGCTGCTCAATGTACTCTCGTTTATCGAGAAAGGACCGTTTGCTGTCATTGACTACGCATATTACGGAATGGACTGCTTCGAAACGCTGCTCAATGTACTCTCGTTTATCGAGAAAGGACAATGGTGGAAGTATACATGGTGTGCTCAGTTGGTTTAGTGTTTCTCTCGAAAATCGTTTGTCTCGCTTGCTTTCTGGCTTCGAAGAGCTGAAAGGGTACCAACCTTAAAAAAGTTCCTAGAATCTCGGGAGAAAAGTCTGTTATGTTGCCTAATTTTCGTTATA
>NW_017275092.1:24612-26790 GCF_001594065.2 Cyphomyrmex costatus
AATTTACTGACAAGATCCGACAAATCTTGCGCTTCCTGGTTGAGTGCTTATTATCATGGATTGCGATGGGAAGACGGGATGGTCCCGTACAGCATGGCGAAACGTCTAATCATAGAGGTTGTAACAGAAGACGATGAAGCTCTCGTATATGTAAAGGGGCTTGAAAAACGACAATGGTATCCAATATACTCGATTGCGATAATGTAGTCGTTGAAACTCTAGATGCGCATTACGAAGATGTAGAATCCCTACGTTGCTTAGATGCGTGTAATACAATACGGTGTGGAAGACACGCTAAGAATTGTGCTTTGCAAAATGTATTTAAAATATTCAACTGGTGGTCGCAACACCAGGAATAATTGTAAGATTTTTAAAATGAATGTAAGATTTTTTAAATAAATACGTTTTATTTCCGTTACCCGTATCACCCACATAATAGATATAAGTCAAAAATAGACTGGTAACTGTATATAATGTACCAATAGCTGTTTGATATCTGTTTATAGCAGTTCGATAGCTGTTTGATAGCTGTTCGAATGCCTGTAAAATATTTTAAAACTTTGCTTGTCGAAAAGTAATTATTTTGATATTCTTTACCGGCCTGTAAAATACATTAAATTCGATAGCCATTCGATAGCTGTTTTACAGTGTACCGATAGCTGTTTACAGTGTACCGATAGTGGTTCGATAGCTGTTCAATAGCTTTTCAATAGCTGTTCGATAGCCGTTCGATAGCTGTTTAATAGATCGGAAGAAATATTCAATTTGAAATTGAAATTATCAATACAGTACAACTTCAAAGTCCACGAAATCATCCTGGCTGTTTGGGCCGATATTTCAAATTCTCCAGCGGTTCATGAAATACTTGGAAACTTTTGTCATTGCAAAATTTAGCGTTCGACACTCACTAAGGATCCCTTAAAATACATTAATATTATTCGTGCATAAAGACATAAGTTTGACATTGAGGTCATTGAGTAGTGGTCCCGAAAATTCATGAAAAGTGTAATGGAATAAAAATTTCAAAGTTGTGACTCGCCAGCGGTTTGTAATATGCATTAATACGTGTGTCGTTGCAAATTTTCAAGTTTGAAAATTACTAGGGCTCTCTAAAATACATTAATATTACTTGTGCAACAGAATGTAAAGTTGTCATTCACCAAAGATACCTAAAATTCATTAAAAGTGTAATTACATATAAAAATTTCAAGCTTGTAATTCCCCAGCGGACCCTAAAACACATTAATACTTACGCCGTTGCAAGATTGTATGTTGGAGACTTACCACGCCTCTCCAAAATACATAAATATTATTTGTGCAAGAAAATATGAGTGTCATATTCACTAATGGTGCTTAAAATTCATTAAAGGCATAATGAAATAAAAATTTTAAACTTGTGATTCGCCTGTGGTGCATAAAATGCATAAAAACTTTTGTCGCTGAAGTTTTTATTTAATTACACTTTTCAAGAATTCTAGGCACATTCAGTGAATAGGAAACTTCTATTTTGTATACAAATTACATAATGCCTGGTTTATGCTTCAGGTCTTAATCCCAAGATCCTAAAATTCAACCAATAAAGCTGCCAGTTCTAACCGAAATTTGAACTCTATTGGCCGAATTTTAAGATTAAGACCTTAAGACCGAAGCATAAACCAGGCATAAATGTATTTTAGAGACATAAATGTACATAAATGTATTTTAAACTTACATCTTTACGGCACAAATTAAAATAAATTTTTTTTTTCGCTTCGTGAGAATGTTATTAATTCACATTATAAATTCATATTATAAATTTAATATTGATATAGACGGGGTATAGCATCCATTATCACCAGATTTAATCGTGTGATTGATGGGCAAATTACAACCATCAAACGGTATGGAGAGAATGCAGAAAAAATTGGTCAAAGGATTAGAAAACGGAGTGACAAGGACGAGAAGATAAACAAGTTTGCCAACATTACTTTTCATTTTTTTTTTCAACAGGTTGGCACAATTTCAGCTTCTCCATGGGTTTTCAGATCAGAAACTGAAAAGGAGGATAATGATGATGATAATGGAATAAGTAGAAAGCGAAGAAGAGTCAATGAAAATGATTGTAAAGCATCTGAGGTCATAATCTGTTCATAAAGAGGGCACAAATATTATTATTATTATTATTATTATTATTATTAT
>NW_017275092.1:27032-30709 GCF_001594065.2 Cyphomyrmex costatus
CGTTATCGCGTGCGACAGCATCACCGCGTGCGATGGTGGTATCGCGCTCGGTAGAATAATTGATAATTACTCCTATAGAATAAGAGATATATTTGCGTGCGGTAGTACGATCGCAATCTTACTATTATTAAGCAATTTTTAGTTTATAAATTAAAACAATTTGTGGGACAAAGATGCGAAATATAGTCGCATAAGCACAGATAACGGCGTATAAGAGGAAGAGAGAGATGGTAAGTATGCAGGGTAAGTATACGCGGTAAGTATAGCGCAGCGGCGGCGGCGGCCCCCGCGCGCGATGGCGGTTGCGGTGGGAGCCGGACCGCGCCCGACGGACCTCGCGGCGGGGGAGGACCGCACGTGTTAGATTACCGCGTTCGGAGGTCCCCGCGCCCATTGACCCCGCGGCGATTTTCCTCCCCGTCATCCCCTACTGCGTCATCCTCCCCCTCCCGTGATGTCATACCCCTCGCCGTCATACCCCCTCCCCGTGACGTCATACCCTCGCCCTGCTGTGACGTCATACCCTTCACTTAGTGTTTTATGTTGGTAAACCTGGTTCAAAATTAAGTGCTTACGGAAAAAAGCTCGAAAGTGCTTACGGAAAAAAAGCTCAAAAGTGCTTACGGGAAAAAGCTCAAACTAAAAAAAAGCTCAAACTCAAATTTGGCCTAAAACCCGCCTACATACTCTACTGTCAGCCTTTTATAATTTACAAAATTCTCGATTTGCCAACAGACATGTTCCGTACAACCTGAATCAATAATCCATTTTTCTGCTTCAGATGTATTCGAGAATCGTGTACTCACCATAGCCATTCCATGGACCTTTTCTTTACTCTAATCCTGATTATTTTCATCTTTCTTCCTCGATGGACAATTACGTCGCAGATGTGGTCCTCCACATGTCCAGCACTTTAACGATACCTTAAAATCGTTATCCTTATCTCTTTTATATGCTTGACGTACAGTACCTTCTTTTGCAAATTTTCCTCTCGATTTTTTCTTTGTTATCAGGGCTGATTCAGCATTTAAACTCATATCGCTGATTCCCAATCTTGTCTCCTCAACCATCAGTCTAGATAAGAGCTTGTCCATAGTTCTCTCTGCTGCAGGGGTCGAATCCCAAGCACTATGAAAATGTCGAAATGCAGAAGGTAAAGTATTCAAGACAGTTGTTATTAACATTGAATCTGAAATCGGTTCATTTAATTGTTGTAATCGACGAGCAAGAGATTCTAATTTACTTATGTGAGTTGCAATATCATCACCTGGATTGTAACGATACTCACGAAATTGCGTTTGAAGCAAATAAACCGAGTCAGCAGATTTCTGTTCATAAATATTTAATAACTTTACCCACATTTCTCGTGCTGTCTCACAGGACATAAGCAATGACAATGGTTTCTTGTCCAACGTTGTGACCAAGATTTCCTTTGCTACCTTATTCGCTCTTTTCCATCTGTTAAGTTCTACTGCATTCGTCAAGTTTTCACCCTCAGGTTTGACTAGACTGCCGTCGATCAACTCTAGAGCGTCTCGAGCATCCAAAATTGTCCGAACTTGGAATTTCCATTGCATCTAGTTGCTAGAATCTACGAGCTTCTCAATTTTCACTCTGTCCCCATCCATTTTGTTCAATACTCGGCACACAGAGTCCAGAAAATATCACCAACAAGCTCGCTGCTGTTTAGCATGTGGCAACGTAACCTTCAAACTTTTCTCTTCGTTCTTAATCGACTTCAGGTTCTACGTACCTGGGCCCATAACCTGTTGTTTTGTACGGCTATCAATAATGAAATTGATACAAGTCGAATTAATATATATCATCAGGAAACGCGGTAGCGTCTCCGGCCATGTTCAAAAATAAGAGACGCTACTAGTCTCTTATCCCGAGCAACCAAAGTCCATTTTTGGGAGGTACATAACTATTAAAATATAAAAAATTTTGAATCGAACGTCATATGTCCTGAAAGGCGGCATCGCCACGAGTAATTCGAGACAAAAAAATTTTAAATCGGTCAAGCCGTTATGGAGATACAAGCGGTCAAAAAGTGATGATTTTAATGAAAAATTAAGAAACGTCTCCTTCTCTGTATGTCTGTATGTCTGTCCGTCTGTCCCAATTTAAAAATATCGTTATTTGACGGATAGTGAAATGTTACTTTTTAACATCCTCTTTTACTTTTCACTCGTACCTCCACCATCTTTGGCCCACCGGACCTCCTCCACTCGCCTCCCCCCTCCCCCCACCACCAACCCCATCACCCCTCTCTTCCGCTGTAATTCAATCTTTTTCGTTATTACAACTTTTTGACATCCTCTCTCACCTTTCACTCGCACCTTCACCATCATCGGCCCACCGGACCTCCTCTACTCGCCTCCCACTCTTCACCCACCATCCACCTCCACCACTTCTCTCTTACGCTGTAATTCACTCTTTTTCGTTATTACAACTTTTTGACATCCTCTCTCACCTTCCACTCACTCCTTAACCATCTTCGACCCACCGGACCTCCTCCACTCGCTCTTCCACCTCCCTCCGCCACCCACCCCCGCCATCCCTCTCTTTCGCCGTAATTCACACTTTCTCGTTATTACAACTTTTTAACATCGTCTCTCACCTTTCACTCGCACCTCCACCATCTTCGACCCACCGGACCTCCTCCACTCGCCACACCCCCTCCCCCTACCACCCACCCCCACCGCCACTCTCTTCCGTCGGATTTCACTATCTTTCGTTGTTTCGACTGTCATGGGACATTTCGACTGCCCGCGGAGCGGTGAGGGGGACAATGCAACATTTGGTTGATTTTCGAATCGCCTCTGTCTAGCTTTCGCTATCCCTCTCACAACACCGTACCGCGCATAATATATTACCAGGAAAAATTACTGTTTTACATTTATTAAATAGTTTTGATTTTATAATATGCAATCGCGTTAACGAAAAAAAATTAATACGTTGTTATAAATCTGATCAATATTAGACGGTTAGTGAAAACAGCCTTGGGGATTGTTATCAAAACAACACATCAAATGGAAGGGCGAATGCGAGTCGCACGTCCCCCCCGCGCCAGGCTCACCGATAAACCGTGCAGTCATCATTTAAATACATATTAAATAAAATTATTATTTTAAATACTACCGACTGCTGACCGATATGACGTACATATATTTAAAACTATCGCAGTACTATCACGAGTTAAATTGTTAATATATTACCACGAAAAGTAACTGATTATTAATTAAAGTTGCTAGTACAAAGTGAATATACAAAAAGTGTACGTAACTTTCGGCCGATTTTCGAATCGCCTCCGCTTTCCGCTGTACCCCTCACCACATATTTAATACATATTAAATACATATATACATATTTGAAATATATATTTTAAATAATAAAATTATTTTAAATACTCCCGACTGTTGACTGGTATAAAAAACATTAAATAAGCTTTGAAAACTTATTTAAAATAAAAATTATCATTTTTATTAAAACATCTGTTTTAAATAACTTAATTTTTTAAAAATGAAAGTGGTAACGAACGTTTAATCCTTTACAGAAATCAATTTAAAGAGTTAATTACATAACTGGTACTCAGTCCTTCATTTTTTAAATAGTTTTTTATAGGCTATAGTAATTTGACTTTAAATTATTTAAAACAGTGAAATCTAACCAATTAG
>NW_017275092.1:31336-41156 GCF_001594065.2 Cyphomyrmex costatus
TATTATATTAGATAATATCATTTAAAGTATTAAAGGTTTAAATTATTATGTTACATTATTAAATAATCATTTTAATTTAGAAAGGTTTAAATTTTTAGGGTTAATTTTCAAAGGTTGAAATTTATTGGGTTTTCTATTTTGTGGTTAGGTAATCGTTTTAATTTAGGAAGGATCAAATTTTTGCGGTTAGTTTTCAAAGGTTTAAATTTGTTGGGTTCTTTAATTTGCGAGGATCTATTTTTAAACATGGTTTGACCTTTTCATTTTAATGATATATGTTTATTGAGCTCTCTTGGCAGTGTACAACGAAGAATGAAAAATTATGTATGTACCGCGGAACAGAACATCCGCGCAAGTGCATAAAAGAAAAGTAAGTTCAGGGGGGAATTAAGAGAGCTAGAGCGGTAAGTAAGTTCACGAAGCAGTGAAGCGGAACAATAAGCAACGCGCATGCGTTATAGCGAAACCAATAACAGAAGAGAACGAAATGTAATACAAAAGGGATACTATTTTATTTTACAACACTCACAAAATGGAATCTTTAGATCAAAGTTTGCGAGAGACAAATATTATATAAATAATTTCAGCTATGTTAAACCTAAGTGTATTATTTTAAGTGATAATGCTAAATATTATTACATTCCAATAAAAGAAACTCTAGTTAATCTTTTTAAAAATTTTAATTTCTCCAATCAGTATTTTAATTTCAAAGAGACCTCTTTAGATAACATATATTATAATATAACAGATGGAAATTCATTTAAAAGTAACATTTTTTTAAAACAAAGTCCCAGTGCTTTACAACTTATGTTATATCAAGATGCATACGAAATTTGTAATCCTTTAGGTACGTCCAGGATAAAACATAAAATTGTTGGGATTTACTTTACAGTTGCAAATATTCCTGCTTGGCAACGTGTTAAAATAAATCAAATTAATTTAGTTGCTTTAATGTATGAAAAAGATCTGAAAAGACTTGGAATGTCAGAGCTTTTCGATATTATTATACAAGACTTAAAAGATATCGAACAGATAAGTACAGAAATCAGTTATAAAAATGAAAAAATAATTCTTAAAGGAACATTGGTAGCTTTAAGGGGATCCTAAAGCGACGGCCAAATTTGATCGAGGTCGGCATAACAGATTTGTGACCGTTCACTTACGCCCTCTGCCTGTCGCGCGCCGCCGCGCCGCTGGCCGTGCGCCGCCGCTGACCGCATGTTGTTTACATTATATGCAATCATATGGTAGCTCCTACTCATTCCGTATTCAGTACGTGTTTTTATTGATAAAAACGCGTTTTTATCTCATTCTATAGTATGCGTGAAGTATACTATAGCATGTTAGAGCACTAACATCATTGTAAGCGCGTATTGAATACGGGCCTCCGAGTGACTTGGAGTATGCAACGCGAGCAAATCTCAAGCAGAGAAAATCTCTGCTTCGACTATTATGATCGTGTTGTCACACTGTATATACTGTCAGTAATAAAAATGTGTAATGTGATGTGACATACACATTTTTTGAATAAATACTGACAGATATATTGGTGCACATGAATGTAGAACATTTCCTTTCATCCAATGCCATTTTAGGTTAGGATATCTGTCAAAACATTATAGGTCTGTTTTCTGTGACTGAACTATATTTTGGAACTTGTGAGATAGTATATATATAGTTTCATATTTATTGAAAGCAAAATAGTTTCAGTGCAATCTAGTGCAAGAACAGAAAACAGACTAAATGTGTTATAATACAAACAAAATATATATATGAATGTATTGCACATACACATGTAGCTGCTTTACCTGTTTTTGCTATTTCTAATAAATTATAAGAAATATTCAGATAATGCTGATATGTGTGTATTTATATTCAATATTCTGCTTATGTATATTACAATATATACATTTGCACAATATAAACACAACAGAAATGTAAATACACAGACATAAAAGACTCGTACTGAACATTCATATACATATTGTCTACAAGCAATATTAGAATTTTATTTATATAATGGCCCGTATTCAGAACGCGCTAACAACGATGTTAGCGCGCTAACATGCTACAGTTTACGTCACGTATACTATAGAATTTCAGAGATAAAAGCGCGCTTTTGTCGATAAAAATGCGTTCTGAATACGGGCCTATATGTACAATGAATGTGTGTATGTTTATATTATACATGAATAAAATGTAATTCTAACAATAGATATGAAAAGACATTTGTGAATATAAATTTCAGAATTATACTTATTGTGCGGGCACGAAGTGAAGAATGCGCAACAACGTTGCTCGTGCGTTGGCTGCTAGTACTGCCCTTATATAAAGGGTCGGCGTCGAAATAAAAGAACAAATAATGCGACCAATTACACTCCCACTGAGTTACCAAAAGTATTTTATTGAATAGAACTGAACTTTGAACAATCTGGTGATGCTGTAACAAGCGTCTTAAGCACGCAATATACTTGAAGTCTGATAGAGACCGAGTGGAATTCACGAACAAGACACGAGTGCTTTGTCTATTCGAAAGCGGTAAATACGACGAGCTCTATGTCGCGAAAACTGTTGTCTTGCCGATGGTTGGAGACGGAATGAATAGCTGTGCCGGAACAGCTGATTTCGGCGAACGCTTGGTTTTTTTTTGTCGAGGACTAAACGGTCGCGGAGATTGACGACAATAATAACGCGCTTTGCGATCGCAACGCTTTCTCCGAGAATTCTAAGTGGATTTAAATCTAATCGCTCGGATTCCTGAACATACCGCCCGCCTCGAATGTTTGCATTCGAATTAAGATTACACTCTTGGTACAATCTGCGCTTAGAAACTAGATTGATTACTTAAAGCTAACCAGAATGGAACTGAATAATATGTACAACATGAGATCTGTGAAATACAACGCTGAAAACATGATTCATATATTGATACAATATTAATCTTTGCTACCGCCCGCCGTGGCGGAATGCACTTCGCTTTCTTGATTAATATCGACGGGGAGGAAACAGATTTGAGTTAATGGTCGTTTGTAAACCGCTCGGCTAAGTACATAGTTTTTGGTAAGCCGCGTCGCGAGATGAATCGATGATATGCTGCGCGAAAAGTGGCAGCCGAATAGTCACTAACTAATTCTAAATGGATAGCTTTGGTGGTAAGGCATATAAAGAGCGCAATATATACCTTGTGCGATTTATGTCCGCGACCAGGCGCACTTCGTAAGGCGATCGGACCTGCATAGTCGACGCCGCTATGAATAAATGCGCGACTAACGCGATTAACACGCGCTTCCGGTAGGTCTCCCATGAGTTCCTGTAGGATCTTGGCGTGCGCATCTAACGCATCGATATAGTACCGCGCGAACGGTTGTTCGTGCGCGAACAATCCAAAATTCCTCGCGCAGGGACGTGATTGTGAGTTGAGAGCCCCCGTGCATTGTGCGCACATGATGATGTTGGATTATGAGTGACAAAATTGGATGGGAGCGCAGAATGATGGGATATTTTTTCACATCTGCAAACGGAGAATGACGAAGTCGACCGCCAGCGCGAAGTACGCCGGTGGGGTCAATATATGGATTGAGACCTGACAGCGAGCTTGTTTTTGATAATGGTCGCTGAGCAGTTAATCTTGCTATTTCGTCCGAGAATAATTCAGCTTGCAGTGTCTTTACCCAATAATGTTTCGCGGCTTGGATTTCTTCTGGACTTATGACAGAAGATCTTTGATCGTGCGGCTTGCTATCCGTCGACGACCGGTCAAGCTTTCGCACGATTTGCACGAAACGGAGAATATACGCGGTAACACGGACGAGAGTAGACCACGAGGAGAATCGAGTCGCGAGGTCCCACTTTTCGGAGATTGTCGTGGTACATACTGATTTGTGTGGGCGCTCCTCGGGGACTGAATCTACTGGGATTAACGATAACGGCGCGTGTGGCCAGCAACTCTCTGGTTGCGACAACCACGAAGGGCCTATCCACCATAGTGGATGCAAGGCTAGTTCATCGAGAGCCATGCCGCGGGACGCGCAATCGGCCGGGTTTGCTTCCGACGGCACGTAACGCCAGGTCGCGGTTGGCACCATGGATTGAATCGCGGAGACGCGATTCGCGACAAAAGTTTTCCAACGGGTAGAAGGTTGACACAGCTAAGCGAGTGTGATTGTTGAATCTGTCCAGCAAAAACATTTGCTCGCCGAGAGATCAAGGGTCGATTGTACTACGTGTATAAGTCGAGCCAACAATAACGCGGCCGATAATTCAAGACGCGGAATGCTTAATGTTTTGAGAGGAGTAACCTTGGCCTTCGCCATCAGAAGCATGACGGTAACGGAACCGTCGTTTGAAACAAGACGGAGATACACGGTAGCGGCATACGCCTTTGTTGAGGCATCCGAAAATCCGTGAAGCACTCGTGATACCGTGGCAGCGCTGTTTGCTGTCCAACGGGGAATTCGAAGATGGTCGAGATTTTGGAGCCTCTCATGATAATTTTGCCACTGTGCAAAATAATCATCCGGAATCTCCTCATCCCATTGGCGTTTAAGTAACCACAATTGTCGCATAAAAATTTTTGCTGTTATGACGATGGGTGCCGCCCAGCCTAATGGATCGAATAATTTCGAGATCGTTGACAAGATAGCACGTTTGGTTTTCGACAACTCTTGATCAAGATTTACTTGGAAATAGAAGACATCTGACATCGGGTTCCAGGCAAGGCCGAGAACTTTAAGTTGCTCGTCGCCGGTGAGCATCTGAGTGTTAACTAGACCGTGATCTGAAGGATCGAGGTCGGTTAAGAGGTCGTCGCAATTGCTTGCCCATTTTCTCAACCGAAAGCCGCCCTTAGACAATAAAGCGATTAATTGATTACGAGTCTCCCGCGCAAGAGTTTTATCGTCAGCTCCGAAAATGCAATCGTCTACATAAATTTGTGAATTTAATATCGGCACTGCGAGTGGGAAATGTGATCCCTCATCCTCAGTGAGCTGCTTAAGTACGCGAAGGGCGAGGTAGGGTGCTGCGGCGGTTCCGTAAGTAACAGTCATTAAACGATATTCGTCGACAGGTACATCCGGTGAAGCGCGCCATAGAATGCGTTGAAAATCTGTATCGCGGGGATCGACCAAGATTTGTCGATACATTTTCTCAATATCGGCTATATAAACATATCGGTGTTGGCGCCATTGTAATAAGACAGTTGTGATATCGATTTGTAATTTAGGACCAACAAGTAAAAGGTCGTTTAACGACGTGCCATTCGAAGATGGGCTTGATGCGTTGAATACGACGCGTAAACGTGTTGTCGCGCTTGACGTTCGTATTACTGCGTGATGCGGAATATAGTAGCTTTGACCAGTGAGACTGGGCCTCGCAGGGTTCTGGATTTGGTTCATATGACCAAGGGTACGATACTCGTCGAGGAAATTACTATACTCGGAAGCTGAAGTCAGCTGACGAAGGAAACGCCTTTCAAGACGTTGGAGGCACGCGAACGCACCGGCACGGGATTCACCTAGCGAAACTGAATTGTTGGTTTTAAACGGAAGTCGAACAATATAACGACCATCATCGGTACGGGAATGAGTCGCGACAAAGTGCTCCTCACAACGGATTTCATCTAGAGTCAGATGAGGGCTCTGAGGAAGTTCTTTTACTTCCCAGAATCGCCGAAGCACGGAATCGAGATCCTCAATGTTGCTATGATGCACGGGTAAGGCAGGTGAATGACGGTTCAAGGAAGGAGAGATGGGACCAAACAGGATCCATCCCAGCGCGGTGTTTTGAGCTACGGGCTCATTGGCTGAGCCTTTACGAATGCCATCGAGGATGAGCATACCATAAAGGTCAATGCCGATAATGATATCAATTGGATCGCGACTCATGGGTTCATTATCAGCCAAGGTTAAATCGGAAATATAACGCCATTGATCTACGGGTAGGTTTTGGTTCGGTAAGTACTTGGTTAACGATTTAAGAATTAGCGCGTTCGTCGAGTAGGCAGGTCCGTCGCTAAACGTCGAAGAAACGGTAATGTTCGTCGCAGAATGCACGGGAAATTGTATCTCGCCAACGCCGGTAACGCAAACTGCGTGTTTAAATTTTGGTAAATGGAGGCATTGGACGATTGATTCAGTGATTAGAGTAACGACGGATCCAGGATCTATCAGAGCGCGATGGTTACGGTGCGCCCATGCGGCGAATGTAATCTCAGGCGAGCTGTTGCAAGCAGACCGATCGAATTTGGTGACACGGTCTTGGAAACGAAATGCGTCGCGACTTCGCTTGTTGTCGCAGGCGCCTCTGATTGCTCAGAAGTAGATGGATTGGCAGTAACATTATAATGTAATAACGAATGATGTTGAGCGTTACAATATTTGCACACGTGACTATTCGTACAGTTTTTGACATGATGTTTCCGACTGAAGCAATTAAGGCAACGGTTATTCTGACGAATGTATTCGGAACGTTGGATCGGAGTTTTATTTAAGAAAGTTTCACATTGGTATAACAGATGAGTGCCTTGTTTGCAAACAGGACACTTGAAACTGACGGTTGACGCAGCATGGGAAGCGACCGTGTTATTCTTCGCCGACTTTGTCGTGTCCGTTGATTTTTCTTTTGGTTTAATCGGAATTATTGTTCCGAACGCTTGAATTCGTTCGTTTAAAAATTGATTAATTTCCGCGAATGTTGGATACGGCTCAGAAGTATCACGCCGGAGTTCCCATGCTTCTCGCGAGATTTTATCGAGCTTTTGGGAGATCAGAAAGACTAACATATCGCTCAAATGTTCGACGGGGCGTCCAAGATTTCTTAATCCTTGGATCGCTGCGTTGGATATATCGCTGAGCGCGCAAAGGTCTTTGGAAGTGTTCGTCGAAACGGTCGGTAAATTTAATAATGACTGAAAATGATAATTGATTAATCGTCGTTTATTATCGTATCGTGCGACGAGAATATCCCACGCGACTGCAAAATTTGCGTCCGTTATCGCGAGATGGCTGAGCGCGTTAATTGCTTCCCCTTTTACACAAGAAGATAAATAATGCATGCGATTTACACTAGATAATGATTGGTCGTTGCGAATTAACGAGGTGAATCGATCGCGGAAGTTCTCCCATTTGTCGATACTCCCGTCGAAAGTCGGTAAATGCAGCTTCGGTAAATGCGTTGTCGGACGATAAGAATGTGAAAGACAGCTTACGTCACCAATGGCTGATTGAAGGAGTGGAGTCTCGAATCCGGATAATATCTCCGCCATGTAGTCTGAGGTCTCCTCGTAGACGTTGGCGCAGACAGAGAATTGGTCGTGCTTGAAATAAGCATGCTCCGCTTGATCCTGGGCTGTAGCCAGAAACTCAATTTTTGTGTGAAGATCCTGGCATTTGGTGAAGAGCTCCTTTAAATGATCCATTCGTTTGATAGTCACTGCACGGGTCATCTTGGCTTGTCCAAGCTTCTTGAAATTCGGCAGAACTTTCGATATGTAAAGTATCGTCTGTTTTTGAGCGATCAAAAGTTCCTCGAGAGTTGCCATAACGTTCAAAATTCGGTATCACTCGTATAAGATGTAGTCAGACACTTGGAAGGTCACCACGTTGAAATCGACACCGATCCGGCTCGAAGGACCAAAATGTGCGGGCACGAGTGAAGAATGCGCAACAACGTTGCTCGTGCGTTGGCTGCTAGTACAGCCCTTATATAAAGGGTCGGCGTCGAAATAAAAGAACAAATAATGCGACCAATTACACTCCCACTGAGTTATCAAAAGTATTTTATTGAATAGAACTGAACTTTGAACAATCTGGTGATGCTGTAACAAGCGTCTTAAGCACGCAATATACTTGAAGTCTGATAGCGACCGAGCGGAATTCACGAACAAGACACGAGTGCTTTGTCTATTCGAAAGCGGTAAATACGACGAGCTCTATGTCGCGAAAACTGTTGTCTTGCCGATGGTTGGAGACGGAATGAATAGCTGTGCCGGAACAGCTGATTTCGGCGAACGCTTGGTTTTTTTTTGTCGAGGACTAAACGGTCGCGGAGATTGACGACAATAATAACGCGCGCTTTGCGATCGCAACGCTTTCTCCGAGAATTCTAAGTGGATTTAAATCTAATCGCTCGGATTCCTGAATACTTATGTTATTTAATGTATGCATACACATGTACATACACATTATTATACATAAAATATTTGTGTATTGCACACAGACATGTATTGGTGATACATGCAATGCTATAACTATATTCAATTATATTCTAAGTATATTGTGTGTATGTACATACATATATAATTATAACATTGCATGTACCAATGCATGTATATCTGCAATATTAAAATATTTTATGTATATCATTGTGTATAATACACACATATGTATGCAAACATAAAACATATAAAGGGTAATATTGACTAATATGCACGTTTACATGCAATATTGGAATTAAATTTTATGTATATATCTGGAGACACGGTAGTGTCTCGGCGCTAAGCCAAGCGCGCGACACTGCCGTACCTCCTTTACGCGACACGGAGAATTTTCGGGGTCGAGATGATCAGATCTCAGTAACGGCTGAACCGATCAAGTTCTACATACGCTCAATCGACAGGAAAAACTTAAATTGTATCATAAAAGTGCTTTCATTTTTTTTCTACGTGCCCTACGAGCGGAGATATCGCGACGCAAAGTCCGGATCTGTGAAATTTCACGTTTTATTTTTAAGATACGTCGTCATCAACGTCGCCGACCAGAGAAATGTATTTCTCGTTTTTTCGATAATAGAGGGCCTTTGACTTTATGTGTTATCTCACTCTATCTATCATCTCACTCTATCTATCTATATCTAACCAGCAGACCAGTGTTGCATGGTGTATCACATATGACGCGCGCGCGATTTTAACCTTACAATTAAAAATAAAATATTATTCAATATAATATAAAATATTTATTAATAATATAAATATGTTATTATATATATAAATATTAAAATTGAAATATTGAAATATGTTCGTCGTCGAGGAAATATAAGTGTCTACGTGATTGATTTCGAGGAAGTAAGTGTCTAGGTGTTCGCCGTCGAGGAAGTGGGTGTCTACGTGTTTGCCTTCGAGGAAGTGAGTGTCTAGGTGTTCGCCGTCGACGAAATAAGTATCTAGGTGTTCGCCGTAGAGGAAGTAGGTGTCTACGTGTTCGCCTTCGAGGAAGTGAGTGTCTAGGTGTTCGTCGTCGAGGAAATAGGTGTCTAGGTGTTTGTTCGATTGTAAGAAACGTCGTCGTCGTCGTCGTCGTCGTCGTCGTCGTCAATCGTCATCATTGTTGCCAGTTACGAAGTGAGGAAATACATTCCGGAATTTTTAGCGCAAGAGATAAATGTGGTCGCGAGACGGGTATCTATAAATCACATCGATAGAGAGCATAGACGAACACGTAAGTGAAGTTAGAATAAATATCGACCGCTGCGATCTGTACGATCGTTAAAGTCAGATAAATAACAAAGGATTGAGGTTAGGAAATCTATCACATCGATGGCATAGAATAGACGAACACGTAAGTGAGGTTAGATAATTTCTGCTTTATTATACAAATTCTCTGCTGTAATTCCGTTGTAAGAATACAAATTAATTTCTATATAATTACTTTCTTTTTACAGTATTTGGTTAGGTTACTTATTTATGGAGACACTACCGTGTCTCCAGATCTGTTATTTATTTGTTTGGTAGATACCTTAATTTGTATTCTCTATTCCTTATATAATTATAAGAATTGATTCTTTGTGCTTGTTGATAGGAAAAGTCTGAAAAGAAAAAAGGTAT
>NW_017275092.1:41572-42280 GCF_001594065.2 Cyphomyrmex costatus
CAATCACGTATATCTTCATAAGTATACATTTACAAATTATTATTCTAATTAATAATTATTATCGTGAAGAAGGATTGTTCTGATAATCAATTTCGTAATAACATTATACAAAAAAAATCTATTACCTATAATCAAATACGCCAATAAACGTAATTTTTGAAAAAAATGATTGAAACTGTTTAAATTATTTATATATTTTGCAGGTACACAATTTAGATGTAATTGATCAAAATGGTATTCAATTGGGAGGAAGAAATACCTAAAACGATAATAATGTAAAGATATTAGAGAGATCTGAGTACATTGAAAGTTCTTGATGTCAGTGCTATAATCTTGGATGTGACTAATGCAAAGCTCGTCGATAATAATGTTGCCCTAAATAAAAGTACATTAAATTCTGAAGGTAATATGATGCAACCGACAATTATGACGTTAGAAAACAAACTGACATATTATTGAAGGTGCCAGTTCAAAGTGAACATTCATAAAATGTATATCCTTTTGTTGCAGATATACGTAATAATGATCTAACAACACATGCACACTAGATGTTCATAATAGTCATGTTAAATCATTATTATTACGTATATATGCTGCAAAAGAATATACACTTTATGTATGTTTACTTTGAAATGGCACCTTCAATAATATATGAGTCATTTTTCATGGTAATATGTATAATAGTATTTTTTATATACATATTCATTT
>NW_017275092.1:42341-59297 GCF_001594065.2 Cyphomyrmex costatus
CGAGCGCATATGCGAATGTGCGACATTATTATTTAATTTTATTTCTTTTTGCGATTATTGTGTTATTTAATTGATATTCTCTTTGTGCGATTGTTGTATTATTTTCTTTTTTTCTTCTCTGTGTCGCTATTTAGTTAAGTTTTAGCTAACGTTAAGACGATCCTGAGCTCGGATTTCATTATTAAGTACGATCAAAGCCGGTGGCTATTTTGTCTCTCTGTGTTTGACCGCTTCACCTATCACGAGAAGAAAGAAGACGTCGCCAGCTGCGAGGGAAACACTGCTGTCGGAGGAATTCGACTGGAATCACGGAAAGCGCGTTACACGCAGGTCGTATTATTTCATATTTGTTACTGTAATGTCGCCATTCTTCTGTGAATTATCGCACGATTATTGCAGACGCCTCGGAGAGAGACGTCAGCTGGGAACGGATTAAAAGGCAGGACCTCCGCCGAAGCGCCGTATCCCGTAAAGATTACTGTAAGGTCCTTGAGCGACCAAAAAGCATATTTCCCCCTTATTTGGAAAAGCGCGCCATAGCGCACAAGGATCCGCGACACGCAAGGACCCGCGGGATTCGTCGCGGGGTCACGCGGTCGCGGCGAGCCAATTAGAATAGGCAGAGGCCGATAAGAGAGGGCCTGACGAACGTCTGTTAAGCTGCACCCACCACCATCGAAAATCAAGTTCGCAATAGGTCAAAAATTTAGTGCTTTTTAGGTGCTAATTTAGTACTCTATTGCCGAATTTAGTGCTCCACCCGTTTAGCGGGAATTAAAAAAAAAAAGAGGGGGTCCAGCTTGCCGTTAAGCTGGACCCTCCCATAATAGAAAATTAAAGGAAATAAAAAATAACCACACAGGGATTTTAGTGCTAATTTAGTGCTCCAAAATAAACGAACAAAATATCAAAATGTATTGAAATATACTTGAAAAACGTTATTCTAATGCACCAACGTCTACAGAAAACTCCATCACCGGTATCTATATTACAATCGTCAATGAATTTAAAACTCACAAGTTGATGGTCCGAAAATAATCCACAGACATTGTGATACAAAAAAAAGTACATATCCGAATTTAGTGCTCGCTCTAAATAATTATAAACAATTAATTAATAGCGAAAAAGCGCGCGCGGCGCACGAAAATGCCTCGTCAGATCGTCATACAATTTGGTGCTCGCAAGTTATTGGTCCTAGGATATTCCTTAGACATTGTAGTACCAGAAAAAACACATATTCGAATTTGGTGCTCGCTCTAAATAATTATAAACAATTAATTAATAGCGAAAAAGTGCGCGCGGTGCACGAAAATGCCTCGTCAGGTGGGCAGAGAATTTGGTGCTCGCAAGTTATTGGTCCTAGGATATTCCTTAGACATTGTAGTACCAGAAAAAACACATATTCGAATTTGGTGCTCGCTCTAAATAATTATAAACAATTAATTAATAGCGAAAAAGCGCGCGCGGTGCACGAAAATGCCTCGTCAGGTGGGCAGAGAATTTGGTGCTCGCAAGTTATTGGTCCTAGGATATTCCTTAGACATTGTAGTACCAGAAAAAACACATATTCGAATTTGGTGCTCGCTCTAAATAATTATAAACAATTAATTAATAGCGAAAAAGCGCGCGCGGCGTACTAATATGCCTCATCAGGTGGGCAGAGAATTTGGTGCTCCCAAGTTATTGGTCTTAGGATATTCCCTAGACATTGTAGTACCAGAAAAAACACATACTCGAATTTGGTGCTCGCTCTAAATAATTATAAACAATTAATTAACAGCGAAAAAGCGTGCGCGGCGCACGAAAATGCCTCGTCAGATCGTCATACAATTTGGTGCTCGCAAGTTATTGGTCCTAGGATATTCCTTAGACATTGTAGTACCAGAAAAAACACATGTTCGAATTTGGTGCTCGCTCTAAATAATTATAAACAATTAATTAATAGCGAAAAAGTGCGCCCGGTGCACGAAAATGCCTCGTCAGGTGGGCAGAGAATTTGGTGCTCGCAAGTTATTGGTCCTAGGATATTCCTTAGACATTGTAGTACCAGAAAAAACACATATTCGAATTTGGTGCTCGCTCTAAATAATTATAAACAATTAATTAACAGCGAAAAAGCGTGCGCGGCGCACGAAAATGCCTCGTCAGATCGTCATACAATTTGGTGCTCGCAAGTTATTGGTCCTAGGATATTCCTTAGACATTGTAGTACCAGAAAAAACACATATTCGAATTTGGTGCTCGCTCTAAATAATTATAAACAATTAATTAACAGCGAAAAAGCGTGCGCGGCGCACGAAAATGCCTCGTCAGATCGTCATACAATTTGGTGCTCGCAAGTTATTGGTCCTAGGATATTCCTTAGACATTGTAGTACCAGAAAAAACACATATTCGAATTTGGTGCTCGCTCTAAATAATTATAAACAATTAATTAACAGCGAAAAAGCGTGTGCGGCGCACGAAAATGCCTCGTCAGATCGTCATACAATTTGGTGCTCGCAAGTTATTAGTCTTAGGATATTCCTTAGACATTGTAGTACCAGAAAAAACATATATTCGAATTTTGTGCTTGCTCTAATTAAAAATTATTAATTAATATTGGAAAAGCACACGCTGCGCTCGAAAGTTCGTTATCATAGTGTCAAATTGGCATCCTCGCAAGTTATTGTACTATAAATTTATCGTTGGTTTCTTTTGTGTGTGTGTGTGTGTGTGTGTGTGTGTGTGTGTGGGTGTGTGTGTGTGTGTGTTTGCGTGTGCGTGTGTGTGTGGTACTATTGAAATATATTATATATTCATGCGGCACTTTTCAAAGCGAAGTGTTTTATTTTATGCATCGTTTTGTATAGTGGGCCCAAGTTGGTTCATTACTCGCGCTTATGTACATATAGTTTTTTCGTTCGAATCGTTGAAGGACAGTCCGGCGTAACTTCGCAATGCATGCTTAGTATCCTTTGAAAAGCCGGTCGGTCAATCCATGCCCTAATTGGTGATTTTCCGTTTGTTTACATTTTCGTGTGTAGCGTCGTTCCCCCTCTCTCCGCTTACCGGCATATCGTGCTAGTTATTACTTGACTACCGTCGAAGCATCATCGCGTTTCTCGCGTTTCGATTTTCGTTAGTGTATAGTGCGAGTAGTGTTTTTTTTTTTTATTATTTTTACTTTCGTGATTATTCGTTCGTGATTTTTCGTACGAGAGTTTATTTTCTTTATTTTTATTGCATCTCGTACGCTTGTTATAGTTTATTAATAAATTGTGATATTAGTGAATTGTGATAGTTTATTAATTAATTGTGCCAAAGGATTAACGGTCTATTGTCATCATTCCTCAACCTGGAAGACCATCAATAATAGATAAGAATGTTCTTATTGATAAATTAATGACTTATAAAGACCGCTTGATACTGGACGGTCAGAAAATTGTTTCGAAATTCGATAATATTTGGGTTATAATTTCAAAAGGATTAGATAATAAATTAACCCCAATTTCTTTATATACGTTTGTTTCATGCAATAAAAAAAACGTTAGAGATAAATTAACTGACCGTCCCTCTGTCTCTCCTCATCAGCCAACGGTTATCGGACATCCTATTTCTGAAATACCGAGCATTAATTATAGTACTGAATCAACGATTGAATCAACAGTGAATTCATCGATAAACTTTTCTAATATTCCTGTAAATAATGTCGGTAATATGCTAACATTTACTTTTACCATACCAAAGGCTGATTTTAATGCCATGATAATTTATAGAACATATAGGCGAAGAGAAAAAGGCCGACCTACCTCAATGCGTCAGTATACAATATTACAACCCGGTACATGGCAACACGTATTTACCGAAAAAATTTGGGAATATGCAAAATTGCCATGCGGATTTAATTTTAAGCGACACAAATTAGTCAGCAATGGAGAATATGGATATGCTTATGGTTCATGCAAATGTGGCTCATTTATAAAATGTAAAATTAATAATATGAATGAGCTAATTACTGAAGTAAAATGCAAGTTTATTGAAGGAGAAAAAGAAGGACGCTATGGTAAGCGATATTTAAGAAATCCAATAAGAGATGCTGTTGCAAATGAATTGCAAGGAAAAAGTGTAATGAAGTATCGAGTCGAAATGGCAGAAAAATTAATGCAAAGCCATGATGATATTGAACCTCCGCATTTATTTAGTACAAATGTTTTACGAGTTGCCAAACACAACTTTAAAGAAAAAAGTTATTTTGATAAAGACCCTATAAAAGCATTGGAAATTATGAAATTGGGTCCTTTTAAGAATATTATTCATAATATTGGCTTAAATCCATTTTTTGTGCATTATTGGACAAATTATCAATTGGATGTTTACCGAACATACACATCAGACGAGACAGCTTGTGTTTATATAGACGCAACTGAGAGTATTATAAGAAAAATTAAAAGGCCTGATAAGTCCAAGACAGGACATATATTTTTATATAATTGTGTAGTTAATTCTGAAAAAAGTGGTCTTTTTCCAGTATCACAGATGTTGTCTGAAAGACACACTACAACTACTATTCAGTATTGGCTGATGGAGTGGATTCGATTTGGCGCTCCACGACCACGTGAAGTTGTCTGTGATTTTTCACGTGCACTATTATCAGCAGCAGTAAGAAGTTTTATCAATTATATTACGCTGGACGAATATGCAGATGCTTGTAAAGACGATAATTTACCTCCCTGCTACATACGTATCGATGTAGCACACTTTATTAAAAAATACTCCAATTTTTTAAAAGATTTACGTCCACGTATTAAACAATTTTATTTACATACAATAGGACAATTAATTTTGTGTCGTGATGTCGAGGTAGCAGCTGATATATTTGTAACGATGCCCCCTAAAAATAGGCATCGTACCCGGCACAAAATCCAGCCGGTTGCCGTCGCAATGACCAGTGGTCATTAGCGACGATGAGGGCGCGGTGCGCCCGAATATATTTTTAAAGCAATACAAAGATAATTCGCAGGTACAGCAGCCGCAGTAGAACCGCCAGTCTCGCCGAAAGGTGCCGACCGTCGTCGGGAACCGCCGATCGGAAATCTTCTCCCACGAGAAGCCGATCGGCGGAAAATACCGCGACCGACCGGAGCTTTACGAGCGAGACTGACGACCGAGTATAAGATACCGCGATATCAAGCCGCGCGACGCATTTTGCCTTCACCCACGTTCCTGACACATCCGATCCGATCACCAGCTCACGATACCGATCCAGCGACTCGCTCGTCCGACGAACCTGAGGGGTAGGGTGTACCCTGCCTCTGCCGGGCGCTCCCGGCCGCCGAACGAGCCGTCCAGGAAACGCATCTAAAAGCGCACAACTAATTCGCGTGTTGCTCCGACGAACCTGAGGGGTGGGGTGTACCCCGCCTCTGCCGGGCGTTCCCGGCCGCCGGACAGCCGTAATTAGTTATCACTCCCACCTTCCGAACCTTCTTTTCCGCATCCCGAAAATCCCGTCTTGGTACTTGACATACGAAAAGGGGTAGGGCGCTCCCTGCCTCTGTCGGGCGTTCCCGGCCGTCAAGTACCAACTCCGTCTCCTCTATCCTAGCAAACAAAATCACGTATCGCGCCGCGAAACGACGCTTGCTGGCGTATACCCGCGTTCCGCCGCGTTGCAACTCGCCGCCGAGAAAACCCGCGATCGCTTGCACATATCTCGCGCCGTTTGAGAGTCGTTAGTTGTCGTTGCAGTGTCCGCGTCCGTTGTCAGCGATAATCTATATGTACATACTCTTGTTGTCTGCGCTCGTTTAGATATACATATATTCTGTTACCCGCGCTCGTTTATTTTCTTCGCTGTATTGTTGTCAGTCGCGTCCGTTAGTTATATATTTCTATATGTTATTTTCGCGTCTATTATTGTAAATTCGTTATCATATAATTGTCTTAATAAACCATGTTTCTTGTCTAACTCTTATGTTCGCATTAGTATTTTTCTTTTCCGATTTCCGACGCTTCACATAATTTTCCGCCGCACCGTTCCGACGCGAATACTCTTTCCGCCGAACCTTTTTTATACGACACGCATTTTTCCGACGAGCTAGTCCGAGTATAAAAATTAGGTAGTTACATATTAAAAGGAATTTTAATTATTTCTCAAAGTGAAACAGAAGGAAGCACAAGAGAAAATAAAAGAACTTTATGTGAAGAATATAAAATAAAAATGAAGAATCTTTTTTCACAATTTTCAGAAGATGATAACATAGAAAGTGATAATATAGAAAGAGATATTGATATTGATGACGATGAAGGAAACAAAGTTAATAAGTGGAGTCATTGGGCACAAAACATAAATGACACAGTCAAAAGTTCACTGGCTGATGATGAGGGAGACAGAGATAATGCTCATTATATACCAAAATTAGCTAATTATATTATGAAAGATATGAAATTACTACCTTTATGGTCTTGCGTATGTAGAGATAAATTTGGATATGGTAGAATTCCTGCCAGCAGTGCTTCTGTAGAAAGCGACTTTAATATTGTAAAAAATGTTATGTTAAACGCAGAGAAAACACCTATGCGTGCGGATGAATTTGTATCGAAACACATACATTTTATGAGCGGTCGTTTAAAAATAACAAACGCAAATACGCAAGATTCTAATTTGAAAGATATAAGAATAGAGGAAAATATTCATCTACATCGAGATAATGATGAAATTGTAAATGAAGGACTAATGATGGAAATTTCAAATAAAGATGAAAATGAGTTTATAAGAGAAAATAATGAGAGAACAAAGAAATGTCCAGCTTGTGAAAACGGGCATGAACCGACAGGTGGACATACATGTTATGTCTGCAAAAAATATGTACATGCATTGGATGGATGTTCTATGCCAGTTGGAGAAGAAGGGTATGGACAGCAACGAATATGCGTGGACTGCCACAACATAAACAACCTTCAAGAAATGATTACAACAAAGGAAGTTGAAGATTGGCGGGGTTTGAGTACAGCAGATTCGCAAGCGAAAGGAAGATATTTACAAAAGGAGAGTATACAAAATGAATTTTTATTAAATACTCATATACATAAAATACCAATAATTAAAAATGGCAGCAATATATCTTTAAAACCAGTCAGAATAGAAAAGAACAATTATTCATTAACAAATACTTGTGCATTTGATAGTATTTTACAATTATTTATTGCAGCTTATTTTGATACAGAGACTATTAAACACTTAGTACATTGTGAAACAGATTTTAAATTTTTTAAATTAATTAAAGAAATGGTATCTTATGGAATGAAAAAATCATCGTATAGACTTCGTACGATGATTTTAAAGGATATATTTTCAAGTAAAGTTTTACCTAACAATTGTATTCTTATTAATTGTGAGGTAACAATTGCCTTTTTGTGCAGAAATTTGTTTCAGAAGTATCCATCATTGAAGGAAATATCCAAATGTGAAAAAGGTTGTCCTGAAAGATTAAAAACATTGCCACTAGTACAAGTACAACTTGAATCATTATTAGGAAACTGTGTCAATGAAATTGAAAAGGACATAATGATACAAGGATTTCGGTCTTGTGTAAATCCGAATTGTGATGGACAAGAAAGTACGACAATTTCTGAAATAGGTATGTATATATATATATGTATATATATATATTTAGTATGAATTTTGCAATATATAATATATATTTTAAAATTTCAAGTCATTCAATAATATTTTATACATTTTATAGTATTTGGACTTTATTATTGCTTATTCATATTGTTTTAAAAATAAATATGTGTGTATGGTGCAGTTTCAGTTTAATTAAAAATGAGAGAGAGAGAGATTAAAAATAAAAATGATTTTTAAATATTATAATGTAATATAGAAGTAAAATTTTATTTATTAAAGCACACACAACATAAGTTTAAAATGTAATTTTTTTACTTTAAAAAATATTTTGTAAAAAAATATCAATCTTAATTTCTGTTAATATCATTAATAATATATTTAAATATTTAGTTGTTTTGTAATTATAAATGTATATTGCCTTTTTTAATTATATTTTTATATTGCAATGCTATTTTTATATTGTATAAAAAATTAAATAATAAAGATATTTTTTTTATTTTCAGGACGATTTATTGTAATAGAAACATATTCCATTTCCGATGATACAGAAGAGTATACCGTCCCACTTAAACATATTCCAAAGAAACTTAAATTTTCTTTTATGAGAGATGAATACAGTCTTGCCGGAATTGTTAATTTTAAACCATCTGCAAACGAGAAGTTCAACGGATCAAAATATTGGTCACTACACTGCTATTAGTTACAGACATAATGAATGGATAAAATATGATGACTGTAAAGAGACTGAAAAAATGTTAAGTGATAATGATATTTCTAGTCCACATATTATTTTATATATTAAATAGTAATTTTATAGAAAAGATTATTAAGATGTTAAATATATAATTTATATTTTAGTTTGTTAAAATTATTTTATATAACTTTATATAATTATATAGAAATTGTATTGTATATAATTTTTTTAAACATGATGTAAGATAACTTCGAAAATTTTGTATAATATTAATAACATTTATGTTACAGTATAAATACGTTCGCGCAATAATCATATGAGAGTGTGAACGATAAATGCGTTCGCGCAATGATCATATGAGAGCGTGAACGGCACTATTATACAGCAAGTAATACATGCAATGCATTTATAACGCATTGAAAACATGCGTTCGCGGAATGATCTTGTGAACTTGTAAACGGCAACTATATTACTGTTCTTCATATATTCATAATTTATAAACATTTTGCAAATTATCTTTCGCGTAATATTCACAAGTGAAATTCATATCGTGAACTGCAATTGTTACTACATAAGTAGAATTGTAAAAAATACGAAAATTGTAGTAACATTTAAAAGTGTTCTGGATGAAGAGTGCTGAATCACTCTGTATACAAAGTAATTAGCAATCTTCTAAAGATACTTTTTATATATAAGCGTTCACGCAATGACTATCTAGGAGCGTGAATTGCCATTACTTGCTTATTTTATATATCTATCTATATCTGTAAATATGATGTGTATATATATATATATATTAGTCAATGTGATTTCCTTGAAAATCGATATAAATACAAATGAATTAATTACCTATGTTAATAACAGCTCGTGATGTACATGTCTAATTGAATTAAAGTATTTTTTTTAATTCAACATTTTTTACTCAGTGTATAGCTATTTAATTTTTAAAATTAATACCTTTTTAATCGATCCTTTACAATATCCTTTTTATCGAAATCGAATGATAATATCGTGATACTATAAATTTTTCATTATTTGATATAAATACATAAATATAAATTATCATAATTATCTGATGATAAAATATTTTTATAACTTGATTTATATACTCAATTAGATTTATATACTTAATTTGATTTATATAATATTAAGAATATATATTCTATTACATAAAAATAAATATTTAAAAAATAATATATCGCGATTAAAATAAATATAAGTATTCTATATTTTTCGTGCGCTTTTTCGCTATTAATTAATTGTTTATAATTATTTAGAGCGAGCACCAAATTCGAATATGTGTTTTTTCTGGTACTACAATGTCTAGGGAATATCCTAAGACCAATAACTTGCGAGCACCAAATTCTCTGCCCACCTGACGAG
The DNA here is from genome assembly GCF_001594065.2 of Cyphomyrmex costatus. NCBI lineage: Eukaryota > Metazoa > Arthropoda > Insecta > Hymenoptera > Formicidae > Cyphomyrmex > Cyphomyrmex costatus. The sequence continues at coordinate 52,030 of NW_017275092.1, forward strand.
GCATATTAGTACGCCGCGCGCACTTTTTCGCTATTAATTAATTGTTTATAATTATTTAGAGCGAGCACCAAATTCGAATATGTGTTTTTTCTGGTACTACAATGTCTAAGGAATATCCTAGGACCAATAACTTGCGAGCACCAAATTGTATGACGATCTGACGAGGCATTTTCGTGCGCCGCGCGCGCTTTTTCGCTATTAATTAATTGTTTATAATTATTTAGAGCGAGCACTAAATTCGGATATGTACTTTTTTTTGTATCACAATGTCTGTGGATTATTTTCGGACCATCAACTTATGAGTTTTAAATTCATTGACGATTGTAATATAGATAACGATGATGGAGTTTTCTGTAGACGTTGGTGCATTAGAATAACGTTTTTTAAGTATATTTCAATACATTTTGATATTTTTTTCGTTTATTTTGGAGCACTAAATTAGCACTAAAATCCCTGTGTGGTTATTTTTTATTTCCTTTAATTTTCTATTATGGGGGGGTCCAGCTTAACGGCAAGCTGGACTCCCCCCTTTTTTTTTTAATTCACGCTAAACGGGTGGAGCACTAAATTCGGCAATAGAGTACTAAATTAGCACCTAAAAAGCACTAAATTTTTGACCTATTGCGAACTTGATTTTCGATGGTGGTGGGTGCAGCTTAACAGACGTGCCTGACGACCTGCGTGAATCCGCGAGAACTTCCGATCGGCACTTGTGCAGTGACCGACCCTTTGGAGGGACGCAGGATCTCGCCAAAGCGTATCGAGGATATTCGTGGGTTCCCGCTAGGGGCGCTTACAGTGTCGGCGTGCGTCGAATCGTTCCTGCGTTTTTCGCGTATTTAGTGCGTCAGGGTTTCGTGTTTTTGGCCGGGCGTATTTTCTCGTCCCTTGTGGGCGTTTCTTTTGTTCCTCTTAGTCGATTAAAGTCCCTTAGTTGAATTAGTGCAGTGTTTCTTGAGGCGAGGCGGCATGGCCTCGTCTTCTGGGGGGGGAGAAACGATCTTTCGTTCACCCGTGCCGGGCGCCGGTTTTTCCCTTAAACCTTCTACTTTAATCCCTGACTCTCCATCTCCAATCAATTCTTCCCCATCTATGCCATCAGATTCCACTGATGTCATTAATGCTTCTTCTAAGCTCTTAATTGAAGCCACCGATAAAGAATCGAGCACTTGTGCCCCCTCTTTTCCCCCTTCGAATAATGCGTATGCTAATTTCGTTGTTGTGTCAGACGAGAATCTCTCCGTCTCAGATAATGCGAGTATCATAACATCTGCTCAAAACATCCGCAGCACCTGTTCATCCCCAATGGACATCGACGAATTGCCTAAGCTCGCAAGAAAACGGCAAATTCGAGATACTATTGAAGGTGAGCCCGCTCGAATCATAGAGGAATCTCCCGCCAAGCGTGTTCCAAGCGCATGCGCAAGTGCCTCTTCTTCTGATACTGCTATTGGCACAATTAGGAACACTCAAACTCAGGTTAGTGGTGTTACAAACACGGGCGGCAGCGCGAGACAGCATAATCTTACCATTGGACAAAGAATTTCGCCTCGATATAGTGTCCGAGACCCCGGGCCTTTTGTCGTCTATGTCTACCCTATTAATAGGGACAATGCTATACATCCTACTCTTATCAGTAGGTTAATTGTCAAATCTGGAATCCCTGACATTTTAGAAATTAAAAAAATCGGTCGAGGTAAAGTTTTAATTGAAGTCAAATCTGCTTCCGCAGCTAATCGCTTAGTTGAGAATCAAGCTTTTCCTCAAAATGATTTGAAAGCATTCATTCCAGCCTATAAAGTTCTCAGAACGGGTATAATTCAAGATGTTCCACAACAGATTGACATTGATAATATCAAAGAAGACATTGAATCCTCCAGGGCCAGAATCATCGATATACAGAGACTCAATCGCAGAGTCGTTCGTGATAATAAAGTTGAATATCTTCCTTCCAGGACACTCCGGGTTAAGTTTGCAGGACAACTGTTACCGCAGGAAATTTTTATATTTAAAGTCAGGCACGCTGTTCGTCCGTACATTCCTCTGCCAAGGATGTGTCATTCGTGTTATAGAATAGGACACGTAAGCAAAACCTGCAAGAGCTCTCCCAGATGTTTATTTTGCGGCGAAGGCAAACATAATACTACTGGCAACACCGATTCAGGATATACGTGTCATATGAAGGATGAATCTCCAAAGTGCATCAATTGCCAAGGAAGTCATTGGGCAAATGATAGCGTCTGCCCACTAATTGTTAATCAGAAAGCTATTGTTAAAACTGCGGCTCTTGAGAATATATCCATTGCTGATGCTAAATCTCGCATTCAAGGTGGATCTTCCACCCCTCACTCCTCCCAACCCGCTCATTTGATTAGAAGTGATGCTAATTTTCCCAATATTTCTCGCAAGCACGATCATGGTTTTGCAGAATTAAACAATAATAATTTCTGTTTTAGACGGAATCGATTCTGGTGATACATATCAAACATATGCAGGGGTATTGGGATCTCGTTCGCATCCCCACTCTAATAAGATCAACAATAGCAGTAATATTTCCAGGGATCACGTTCTTCCGCACTTTTCCAAGCAAAGGCCTGCTCGTTCAACTGTTTCTGCCGGTCCTGGCTATGATGCGAGAGCTCATCAGCAAGTCCTCCATGAGATCAATGGCAAAATACCCTATTCATCTGGTAATGGTGTTGCTTTCCAAAAGACTCCCTCCCTCAGAGGCCGCGCCTTGGCGCAGATTACGGTAAGGAATCTGGCTTTGGCTTTGATTTCTCAGGCTTGTTTTCTATAGCCAAGAATATTCTTACGCATTTTCTTAATAACGATTTAACCAACGCATTTAAAGATATTATGGCTCTGTTAGAGAATCTCGGAAATCTCTTCCGTTCTGGAAAGGCTGAAAAAGATAAACCCAGGAGTTTGTACGATGAAGCCTCTGAATGCGCATACGATTCGGATTGTGAGACCTGTTTTCGGAGATAAATTCTCAAACTCGCAGTATTATTTGAATCCATCCGACTCTTTACCATTACACGTCTCGACTATGCCTAATGATTGTCTTTCACCCCCCTCGAAAGGGCTTACGCCTACGTTAATTTCTACAACTTCATCCCCGCAAAGAATTCGACATTCCGGTCTTAGTATTATACATAACCCTCGTCGATATAATAAAACCCATAATAATAATATGAAGCTTAGTAGTGGCCAGTTTAAAATTTTTCAATGGAATTGTTATGGTATAAGGCACAATCTTCCCTCCCTTCTGGAGTTAATCGATAGGTATGACTTTTTATGTATCCAGGAAACCCTTCTTAAAGAAAACAATAGCCTCAACATCAAAGGTTACACTGTTGCTAGAAACGATATTAAACAGATCGGTGATCGTGGCATTTGTACTATCATACGTAATAACATCAGATTTGAAACAATTGTTTTTGATCTATCCCATCCATCTGTTGAATATCTTGTTATATTGGCCCATTGCTTTAAGAAGGATCCTATAGTTATTGTCAATATTTATAGACACTCCGGACAAATTACCCCCTTCGAATTTTTCGAGAATTTAATATGCAAATTGGAGTGTTACAAAAACTTTATCATCGTTGGTGATTTTAATGCTCACCACACCTCTTGGGGATCTCAAAGACAGTCTTCCTCGGGGAGGAAAATATATCAGATCATGTGCAGGCATGATTTGGTTCTACTCAATAACAGTAAGTTACCTACTTTTCTAGGTACATCGTCGACCTCTGTTCTGGATTTGGCTTTGGCGTCCCCCCAACTGGCTCTTAGCTGTGATACATTCATTGAGAGTGACTCTCTGGGCAGTGATCATCTTCCAGTTGTTACTACGGTCGGTGCTGGGCTTGCTCTTCAGAGAAAATTCTATTATAAGTTGCCCCTTAAGGATGAGGAGCTTAAAAAGGCGATATTTGACAAGTTATTTAGTAGTGTCTGTGATTCTTCCTCCTTAACTGAGGGTAATGTCCTGGGATGTTATGAAGATTTCACCAAGAATCTTATCGAGTGTGTCAGGGAGTTCTTTCCTGAAAACAAGAGGCTTCCGCGTTCTTCTGTGGGAGTGGAGAAACTGAAACCTCCCCCGTGGTGGAATAATTTGTGCACTGAGGCGGTTGGCCTCAGGAGGGAGGCAATTGGAAGATTGATACGCACGCCAAGCGAGGAAAGCCTTCAAGGATTTCGCAGGGCTCGTAGGGAGTGTTTAAAAATTCTTTCTCAGCAAAGGCGCAAAGGCTGGCAGACTTTTGTCGGCGGATTTAACTCCAAGACTCCTACGAGTCAGATCTGGGCGTTGATAAAAAGTTTCAAAAGGAAAGCCTCCTCAACTAAGTCGCCCTCTGCGCAATGTGAACTTATTAAGGCTTCCTCAGATGCTATTTCCAAATTGTGTCCGCCCTTTGCCTACTTTGATAGATCTACAACACTTTCTGATATGAAGGCCGATGACTCGCGTAACCCCGAGGTATGCAAATGGCTGGATGATCCTATCACCTTTGATGAGTTATCCTCTGCAATACTGACAGTTCGGAAAAAATCAGCTCCCGGGCTCGATCAAATTAGTTATGAGTTGCTGGATTTGCTGCCTGCTCAACACTTGGATTATCTTCTATCGCTATTTAATGAGATTTTCTCTCAGGGGGTTTTCCCTGACTCATGGACGTCTTCTCTGGTTGTGTTAATTCCTAAAGCTGACGGTAAGTCTGTAAGGCCCATCTCATTGATGTCCTGTGTTTGTAAACTCATGGAGAGAGTCTTATATCGGAGGTTGGTTTGGTTCGTCGAATCTAGACCTATCCTCCCCCAGTCCCAAGCGGGTTTTAGACCATTTAGATCCTGTGACGATAATCTTGCAGTTTTGACTACGGCGATTAGATCTGGCTTCCTAGAGAAATCCGTTACCATTGCTGTATTCTTGGATGTAGCGGGGGCCTTCGATAGCGTCGACCCGTTTCTTCTTTTGGGGGATCTGGCTGATGTCGGAGTGCCTGCGTTATTCAGGAAATTCATTGAGAATCTAATCAGTTGTAGAGATTTGTCTTTTGTGGTTGACGGCGAAATCCAAGGACCTTTTCGCGCATTCAAGGGTACCCCCCAGGGATCTACTTTGAGCCCTCTTTTATTCGATATCTACCTCAAGGATATTAATCAGCATTTGCATCCTGGGTCCCATTTGCTACAATACGCGGATGACGTTGTTCTTTATTCTTCGCATCGTGATCCTGCGGTTGCCATGGAATCTATCCAAAACTCTCTTAACAATATTTATAATTACCTTAAATTTAGAAATCTGGAAGTTTCACCGCATAAGTCTAAATGGATAGCCTTCTCGCGAAAGAGAGATCTTAAGATCTCGTTGGATATTAGTATGGACGGTAAAGTGATTCCTAGAGTCCCCAGTCATCGTTTTTTGGGCGTCATTCTCGATCAGAATCTCAAGGGTAAGGAGCACCTAGAGTACCTTATTGAAAAAGGAAGAAAGATCTCTAACATAATTAGCACGCTTTCAGGTATTGTCTGGGGTTCCCATCCTGGTCTCCTTCTTACTATTTATAGATCCACCTTTCGCAGTGCTGTTGAGTATGGGTGCCAATTTTTCGTGTGGAAATCATCCTCGGCGGAATTTGTAAAACTACAGCGGCTTCAATATAAAATTATCAGGAAGGCTATGGGATATCGCATTTCAACTCCTATCAATGTTATGCTCGCCGAGGCTAAGGAACACTCCTTCAGCATTAGGCTAAACCTGACTGCCTCCAAGTTCATCTACAAAGCTATGGCTAGTAAATGTAGCCCTGTATATCGTTCCCTGGAGGAAATGGAAATTATTGCCACAAGAAGGAAGTGTAAAATTGAAGCCATTAAGAATTCCAGGCTCTTCAAGTATTTTGTTACCACTCGAGGCGAAAAAAGAACAGTATATCGTACCACCTTTCCACCGGCCTTCTGGTATTCATACGAGGTTTTCTCGCTTAAGCTTGGCTATGTTGATGTCATGCAGGGGTCTGACAAAAATGATAAACTTCTAACTAAAGCTGATTTTTATCACAAATCCTTTCAACTTAGGCAGAATGCTACATCTTTCTACACGGATGGATCGAAGAGTGATGAAGGCTACACTGGAGCTGCCGTCGTCTCCCCCAGCATGAACGGGGACATCAGACACAAACTGTCAGCCAGCACCTCCATTTTTTCCGCTGAGCTGTGGGCCATATATCAAGCTGTTTTGGCGACTCTGGATTTGGACATTTCTAAGTGTGTTATATTCTCAGACTCAAAAAGTGCATTGGAAGCACTCTGTAATACTCGAAAAATCCATCGAAATTATATAATTTATTATATTAAACAAGCACTTTTCGAAGCTACTAAACAAGGCAAAGTCGTCACTTTCTTCTGGATTCCGGCTCACGTTGGAATTCCGGGCAACGAGGCGGCGGACTCTGCCGCCAAGGATGCTGCAGTCAAGGGCTTCAAACCTCCCTTTAGAGTTCCATATGAAGATATGCTAGCAGAATCGACTGCTCAAGCTAAGAGGCAAACCGAAGAAATTATGGAAACAGTCTCAGCTTTTAAGGGCACCTTGTACTACGAGAACTTTTATTCGCAGTCCAAGCACACGTGGTTTCATGATGCTTCACACTCAAGAGAGGAAATAATTCATGTCAATAGAATCAGGTCTAACCATATCAATATCAACGAAAGTCTGCATAGAGTTAATATGGTGGATTCCCCGGCCTGCGAGTGCGGTGACTCTCGTCAGACAATTAATCATCTTATTTTTCATTGTGAAAAATTCAATCGAAACTCAGCTCCTATTAGAAAGTTCATTGCTGATAAATTCCCAGACTCCCCTCAAAATCTTCTCCCTGCCCTTTTTTCCCCTTCCTCCAAAATCTGTCGCCTACTCTTGGCATATATGAAAGCCAATGAGCTATTTTTCTGACTTTTCCCCCTCTCCCTGTCCTTTGGCGCGTAGCTCGCTATCGAGCGGCTGCAGGCGCACGGTCAAAGAGGTGGCCCCCTCTATATCTCTCCCCCCAATAGTTTAGTCTAAGCCAGATGTGGCAACCGTTAAGAAACAAATTCGCGGATATCAGTGGCCTAGTTCCAACCTGTTAGGTTGCCCGGCCAGAAAAGGCAAGAAGAAGAAGAAGAGGATATTCGTTCCGGACGTCCTAGGTTATCGGCTCTCGAGGAAGCTTGACGAAGGAAGCATCTGAGGAGGAATCTTGGTGAGGCGA
>NW_017275093.1:0-472 GCF_001594065.2 Cyphomyrmex costatus
AATAACTGCAATATGTTATTCTTAGTGCACAAAATATAAAAGTTGGTTATTGAGATTTAATTTCACATTTATACTAAACCGTACAATAAAAAATAATTGCTTGTAATTTCAGAGTATCAATTTGTTAATGACTCAAAAAAGAACATGGCGGCCTGCTCTCAAAAAACTTCCGATGGATGAAACAAATAGTTGAAGTAAAAGTTATGAAAATAGTTTAGATTAAAAGCAGCCTATCAAGTATAACTATCATAGTTATCATGTATGTTGTTTGTCAGTTGGTTCACAAAGTGCTACAAAATGTAACAGTGTTTCGATAATGATTAATTTAAATATTCGCTTTAACCATTGATTGGCAGAGAGAGACATAAAAATTAAAGAAGAAAAATTCTACATTTCTACATAATTCTAGGTATTCACTTCGTTATAGAGCTTTTAAAGATACGGTTCTAATGCAATACTTTTTGTATTTCAT
>NW_017275094.1:0-1775 GCF_001594065.2 Cyphomyrmex costatus
GCTTGACGAAAAGTAGCTGCTCGGTGGGTTTTCGTTAGTGCGACTGATAAGAGTCGCCACATATTGTAATTTAGACATGTAATCTTACCTGATAAAAACAGCGGTATTCTTGCTACCCTAGAAATTATTGAAATCGCTGATTTCAAACAACACAACACAGAATCGATTGTTAATTAACCACAAAAACACACTATAACCAATGCACGTAACGCGCGTATACAAACAACACACGCCGCTAACTAGCATTGACTGAACCTCAATTGTGCTATCGAATAATCGATAATTTTTACTATCGAATATATTCGAGAGTTTCGGAAACTCATCCAATCAGAATTTGTAATCTAGATAGAGGCCGCGAACCGCGGAATGTCATGACCGTATAAAGCCACGGGCAACAAAGACGCCCAAAAAAGGACGACACATCGTAGAAATATATAAAATATATTTCCCTTCTGATAGCCTTCCGAAGATTTTCGTCGAAAGACATGATAGTTTTTATACTTTTACACTTTTTTTTCCGGTCAAATTCAATTGTAATTTTACTAGCCTATACATAACGACATTAGGTACGCGATTAAGAACCCCTGTCGCACAGCCCTGGCAAGGGGTAATCTATATCGATTCTGGATCGCGCGAGTGATTCCCAGCAATCAGTTATTGTGGTGAACATAGTGACTACACGAAAGGTAAGTTATAGACAGAATATTATAACTTTATTAATTAATAACTTTATTATTTAAGTTCACTTAATTAGCAATTAACAATTCAATCCGGTAATTATTGATTTATTCCGCGAGTATGTAATAATGGCTATCTAATAATCAGGTTAAAGATTAGAGCGACTGACAAAATAAATTTCGACAATAACCTTGCGCCCGGTCGCGATCACGTGCACTTAAACGCTTTCCGCGTGCACAGCTACCGTGTGAGATCAGCAAAAGATTAACATCAAATATTACCTGATTAATCGAGTAATCGGAGTAAATATTTTTTAATTACCTGATTAATCAAGTAATCAAAATTTATTATTTGATTGATTAATCAAGTAATCGGAATAAAAATGTTTCCATTACCTGATTAATAAAGTAATCGGAATAAAAAATTTTTATTATTTAATCAAATAATCAGAATAATTAAATAATCAGAGTAAAAAATGTTTAATTACCTAATTAATACCTGTTTATTATTTGATTAAAACGAGCAAAAATAAAATGCTTCAACTACTTGATTAATAAAATTAATATATCTTGTATCATCATAACAAAATAATTTTTTATTACTTGCAATTTTAAGTATAATAATATACAAGATATATTTATTTTAATGAATCAAGTAATCAAGTAATTGAATCAGGTAATTATTGATTAATCAGATAATTAAAATTTTTAAAGTTTTACCAGGGTTGCCACAAGTCAGGGAAGTCAGGGAATTTAAAAAACCAAACAATCAGCATCTATGTACAACTGTTGAAAATCAGGGAAAATCTCAAAATTTTGTCAGTAAATCAGGAAAATGTCGAGGAATTTTACGATTACAAATTTGTGGCAATCCTGTTTAAGTTATTTTGTATAATTTTTGCAATTATTTTATTTAATTGTTGCCAACAACATTGTAATAATTTGTACTTTGTATTTGTTAATTGCAGTTTCTATAATGTCGCGTAAGTATTAAACAATTTTTTTATTTATAAGATTAATGATATGTTAAAAATGTTAGCATTTAATTACTTCATTACTTGCCGCGCAGTACCTAACAACGAATCGCTGGATAGCAGC
>NW_017275094.1:5267-11081 GCF_001594065.2 Cyphomyrmex costatus
AAGTGGTGGAGGTCCGGTGGGCCGATGATGGTGAAGGTGCGAGTGAAAGGTGAGAGAGGAAGTCAAAAAGTTGTAATAACGAAAAAGAGTGAATTACAGTGGAAGAGAGGGGTGGCGGGGGTTGTTGGTGGGGGGAGGGGGAGGGGCGAGTGGAGGAGGTCCGGTGGGCCAAAGATGGTGGAGGTGCGAGTGAAAGGTGAGAGAGGATGTTGAAAAGTTTAAAAATGCGGACAGAGAAGACGAAGAAGAAGAAGAAGAAGAAGAAGAAGAAGAAGAAGGAGGAGGAGGAGGAGAAGGAGACGTTTCTTAATTTTTCATTAAAATCACCACTTTTTGACCGCTTATATCTCCAGAACGGCTTGACCGATTTAAAATTTTTTTGGCTCAAATTACTCGTGGCGATGCCGCCTTTCAGGACATATGACGTTCGATTCAAAATTTTTTATATTTTAATAGTTATGCACCTCCCAAAAATGGACTTTGGTGGCTCGGGATAAGAGACTTGTAGCGTTCACAGTTTTTTTGAACATGGCCGGAGACGCTACCGCGTCTCCTGATATACAGGTTTTCCGATGGAAGCAACGAGATTATATTGTTCTGCTTTATACCATGGAGAGCATAAACATATAATTCCTTTTGCATTTTTTTTCGGTGTCTTTACCGGCGCACTTTCAGCGGAATATTCTAATTTCCGATCTTTTCCTATTTTATATGAAAATGATAGCACCCTACCGATAAAAATAATATACCCTTTCTTAGTAATAGCCTCGGTAAAAGTGCACCATTGGCCAATATTAATGTTTTCAGATTGCACAACATCATTAAAATCAATTGTATGACTAGTGTTGGTAGCATATTCGTTCTTACTTGCTATAGTTAACGTATCCTGAACTCGTCGTAATCGATCGCTACTTAACCATTAGAGAGAAGCCAACATAACGTACTTTTCCTTATAATAACTGTTCGACCATTTTCATTAATATCATATATAAATGGTCCATTCTCTGGTAATTCAGTTGTATCCAGGATTACGTTACAATTCGAAAGAGATAAATCTTCTTGTAAAAATTCAGCGATTGAAACGTCTTCGCGATTTTCAGCGCATTCTGATTTATCGTCAATATCTCCTATATCATTTTCATCAACGTCAATCGTAGCGGTATTCATAGGTTTGGTTTTAAGCGCTGAAGGAATATTATTGTCGACTCGAAGTTCCATACCTAGAGAAGCAGCAATTTGTATTGCTTGTATTTTTGCATGCATAATAGTATTAAAAATTTCCTCCTCAGTCGGTAATTCACGTTTCCGAAGAATATCAATTATTTGTTTTCCACGTTCCATTTTTTTTTCTGCTCGCGGAAAACTATATTCGTCTCCAATCATATGTACGACTTCAGATTGAAATTGTATTCTTTGAACACGGTAAATAAAATCTTGCATACTGAAATTTATAATAGTAGAATACGTTGAGGTCAAGGATCTTGCGGCTCGGAAAAATTTTTCACACGGTTGACTACTAAAAAGCCAAGGAAGAAATAATTCTGGAGTATGCTGATTTCTGAAAAGATTAACGACTGCTACAATAGCATGAGCATTAAGTTCTATGCAGTCATATGTATTACTAGTAATAAAATTTTTTTGTAGTACATAACTATTGATCACAAGCCATTGTCGCCAAATACGGAAAAAGAAGGTACTTATCCAAATCAGTTGAATTCTTTCAATTGGTGCAATATCTTTATCCAAATGAGAATTCAAAACGCGTTTAACGCCATTTGGAGATATATTATAGTTCCTTCGGTAGACGCAATATTACGAAGATTATCGATAACTCGACTTTCGCACATTTTTTCTACGGCCCGAAAATTCATTTTATCTTTACAAAACAAATCAGACATCGTTAAACCATGTTCTTGCTTCGATACATTATCAATAAGAATTCGAAGATGAGTTGTTGATGCTACGTAATTTCCAAGTGGTAAAAGTACTGAAGGTTTGAGAAATACTGTGCGAAGCTTGGTTCCAATATGCGTTGTGTCCTGGACATATATTTCCGATTGGTTTAATGATTCCACGAACCAGTTTTGCCAATCCGTTGGTATATCTGGAGAGGGAGAAATAGCTTTATGTTTCATGGCTCGTAGCAACCGCGTGTCACCATCTGACGAAAATCCTACTAATGTGATTCCGTGAAACGTTGCTTGCATTTGCATCCATTTCCAGCGACGAATTACGTCGGTAGCAGTAAAACGGTTATCTGATCCGAAAAATGAAAGACAGAATGCAGGAACACCTTCTTGAAGAGGTTGCGCCATTATAACATAAACGTAATTTGCGATTCTACCATTCTGAAAGTATTCTCTAATTTTCTCCGAAGAAGTAGCAGCAAAAGTTCCAACAATCGGTAAACCATTGTCATCAAACGGTAGTACAAAACCAACCACTTGATTGAAATGTGAATTATATTGAATCCGACCAATGATTCTTGTTGCGTCTTCACTTATCCAGACTGCCATCGAAAGAGATCTTTCTTGCAAATAAGTTTTTAACTCGGCAAAACGAAATTCTCCTTCGCATATTGGTTCGTTAATAGTACTCATACATCGCTCAATCGTTGTGATTGACGGTAAACAATTAGGTAGATTTTTTCGTAGAGTTTCATACGTATTTCTTCCGCCCAAAACGAACATGTACGATGCAAACAATTTTAAGGTCTTGTTATAACGATTTCCCTTGTCATGTTTATTATAATTTGCATCAGCTGCTTCCATTAAAGATTTCAAAAAATGACCGTAATTTGTCGTGGATTTCATTAGCTATCGTTTTGGATTGCATTTCTTCGATATACGCTGATAGCGTTTCTCGAATTTCATTATTCTTCATTATAAGCGTTTCAATATTATTGAGTAAAGGAAAATACGCTGTAATCAAAGTTTGTCCTTCAATGCTCCGTCTTATATATCTTTTTTTTCTCTCAACCCGTGAATACTTTAGCTGTTTCCATTTGGAGTTGTCTGTACAAGTTTTATTTGAGTGAGGCTTGCTTTTGTTTCCCGGAAGAAATTCTGCCTCACTGAACTCTTCCGGATTAAAAAATTTGTATTAACTGAAGTTTTATCATTCATTACTCGATCCTTAATTGTACGTATTTCTTCCTGGTCTGACGATTGATCTTCACTCCCACTGAGAAGTGTACTAGAAGCCTGTAATATAGAATAGTGTACATAATAATATATAGGCTCGTATACAGCTTAGAATGTATAATAGTAAAATAGAAGTTCTATTTTGTTATTAACGAACTTCCGCGTCCTGATTATTAATCGACATTCATTTACCGATGATGATGGATATTTCGACGGGTTGATTAGCACTGGATCCACTTCAACGATTACTTGTTGCCGAGCTTGTTGCATATCTTCTTGAATTTTTGGAGTAGATTGAGGCTTTCCTAGTATATCAATAATACTAGCTTCGCTTCTATGCATACGTTTATTCCTGATATGTTGTTGTTTCAAGTGTCGTCCGTAATTGGAAGTAATCCAACGGTTCTTTACTTTAAATACCTTCAATTTCGTCGAACAGAAAAAACAATCTACTATCGCAGAGTGTAATTGACTTTGAGGATCTATTTTTATATTTGTCTTAATTTTCGAAAGTTTTTCGCTTATATCTTGTAAGCGAAGATCTTCCGCTTCAATGAATTTAAGAATAATCGATTTAATTAGCTTCGTTAAATTTTTTTCTTCGCCGTTTAAATCGATAGATTTCGTTTGATTATGTGATGATTTTGAAGAATCTGAAGAAGTAGCAAAACTAGCTACATTCGAGGCTACATTACTTAAAGATGTTAGCCTCTTGCCCAAATTTTTTGACTCGCCGATTTTTCAGTACAATAATCTCCCAATGCTGTCATGATATACTTATGCCCTGGCAGGATCTTGAACTTCTCTGGACATTTTGCATAAAGTCCGTAATAATCCTTAGCTGGTTTATTTTTGTCCCGAAAATATTCCATTTCTGTTCTAGCAAAATTTTCTAATAGTTCCACTAGTATAATTTTCGGATATGTACCGCAAGGAAATAATATTGTCATATCCACACAGCGTTAATAAGTTTTTGATATATGTTTGGATTGTAGATTTTAAAGCAATTTCTGCTTCATTCCACCACTCCTTATTCAATGTCTCGTCCGTCAACTCCTCAGCTTTGTTTTCTTTATTTTCATCCTGAAAATTTATATAATATTAAAGAAATTTGAAATTGAATTATATTACAATTTACATTTATAAATCGTATTATTGACAAATTGACGTGAGGCCTCATTAATTGTTCTATACACATAACAAATTTTGCAAAGCTGAAGAACGAAGCTTACATACTTATAATATATTGTATACGAATATTGACGGTAAAGAATTTTTTATATAAGAACATATATAAATATATATAAACATATATAAACATGCATAATTATATATGAAATATGTCCATATATTTCCATATATCCTTCTTTCTTTATTAAAATTACTATTTGGTACAAGAAAAATAATAATAATGAGAAAACATAAAAAATAATTAACAGAATAATTTTCGCATTTCTTTTACAAAAAATTTTTGCTTATACAGGGTGTCATTAATCGAGCGAATCACCTATCATGAGCAGATAGAGTAGACCGAACTGAAATATATAAGTAATTTTTTCTCATTCTTTGAAACCTGATTTTTCGTAAAAGAAATAATGCAAAAAATTATCCTTTTAATTATGTTTTATGTTTTCTCATTATTATTAAAATTCGTCATTTTGACATCGTTTTACTGCTTGGGTATGTAATGATTATCACCGATACATAAATACAATGTTGCTTTGCTACGTTTTCTCAAGTAAACTGATTAAAAAATTAATTTATTGACAACTAAGCTAACATAACCTAAGCATAACATTGCACAACTAAGTGATTGTTTAAAAACGTTTGATATCTTGTTTGGCAAAAGTTCGAATTATTATATAAAATAGGCTTTTTTAAATTATTTTTGCATCCAGTGTATCAATATTATAAGATTCTCAATTGTGATGGGATTGATTGACTGAGATATAAACTCGAAACTCTAAAGCTCATTATTGTTTACAAAATCAATTTAATTTAATTGTTATCACTTACCATTATGAGAAACTTATTTCCGAAACGTTGATGCACTCAATACTAATAGTATTGAGGTAGTGAATATGCGTCAATGCTGAAAATCCATCAGCGTCGCGGGGGGGGGACTACATACTCGGTATATAAAATTCACATAATTATAAAAATTAAAAAACCCAACAAATTTAAACCTTTGAAAACTAACCGCAAAAATTTGATCCTTCCTAAATTAAAACGATTATCTAATATAATATATGATGACCACGAAAAGTAACTGATATATTACTAAATGTGCCAGTTCAAAGTGAACGTACATATAACGAATATTTTCTATGTTGAATATGTACCACGAAAAGGAACTGATAGATTATTCAAGGTGCAAATTCAAATTGAACATACATACATATAAGTAAAACAGATTAGAATTTGTATATTACAGTTTTCTAGAAAATAACTGCAATATGTTATTCTTAGTGCACAAAATATAAAAGTCGGTTATTGAGATTCGTTTTGAAATTTATACTAGCCCATAAAATGAAAAATTATTGCTTGTAATTCCAGAGTACCAATCTGTTAATGACTCGGAAAAAGAACATGGCGGCCTGCTCTCAAAAGACTTCTGATGGGTGGAATAAATAGTTGTAAATTTTTGTTCGAGTAAGCAAAATTCAGAAAT
>NW_017275094.1:15960-43721 GCF_001594065.2 Cyphomyrmex costatus
GACGGACAGACGGACAGACGGACGGACGGACAGACGGACGGACGGACAGACGGACAGACGGAGAAGGAGACGTTTCTTAATTTTTCATTAAAATCATCAATTTTCGACCGCTTATATCTCGAGAACGGCTTGACCGATTTAAAAATTCCTTGGCTCAAATTACTCGTGGTGATGCCGCCTTTCAGGACATATGACGTTCGATTCAAAATTTTTTATATTTTAATAGTTATGCACCTCCCAATAATGGACTTTGATGGCTCGGGATAAGAGACTTGTAGCGTCTCAGAGTTTTTTTGAACATGGCCGGAGACGCTACCGCGTCTCCTGATAAACACTAACTCCTGTTTGCAAGACTCGATTAGGCATTTTCAATTCTTACTTGATCTCAATACTAATATCGTTTTCTATAGGTTCCGTATCGCGCATGTTGCTCATGATGCATCCATTGTCCTTATTTAATATTTAGTAAGCAACAAGGATAAACGATGTATTATGCGCACCATGCGAGAAACGGAACGCACCCTATGAGATTCTCGTTATTTGTGTCAATGAGCATATAGTAGGATTGTTCTGAATTGAGTAACATGATGTGTTTGAAACACGCGCGCTTCTAGACTAAAGTGGGAAACACATTCTTGAATAAGAAAAGGCATAAGGTATTTGACCAATCAGTGTCTTTCGTTTCCATCGTGACAAAAGAAATGAGGACTCTGATTGGTTTATTTCCTTGCGTATTGTGCATTATGCCTTTATATTGGAATATGTGCTCCCCGCTTATGACGGTTTTTTTGTAGTTCCCTGCAAATACTGAAAATCTACACTTTTTATATCATGTATACTATAGAGTTTTAACCTCGGTTTTAACATTGGCAATGTATTTCGGAATACGGTTCTAGGAGGGGGGAAGAATCCAGTACCCACGAGATTTACAAGTCGTGACACCTCTATAAGTTTTCATGCGTCTATGGCGAAAATCGCGTATCAGTGTAGTGCCCATGAAGAAAGATAGAAGGAGACTCCACTCGGTCTCGCCAGTCTACAAGACATGAACCCATTTTAGGTTTCGAGTTCCGTTTCCGATTCTCGACACTCGCAGCGCTCGTGAATTTAGTAGTGCTGCGCATAATGAGTGCGAGTAAGAGAAATGATCATTTCTCTTACTCGCACTCATCAGAATCGGAAGCTGAACTCGAAACCTAAAATGGGTCCACTTTTATTTTACGGAGTGGAGTCTCCTTATATCTTACTTCCTGGTAGTGCCGTAATAAATAAAATTTTTTTATCGCCCTCGAGCGACCCGGGAGCTGTCAAAAAAAGCGAGGACACTTTGCGCCGTAACCATCCATTTTCTGGGTATGTTTTTCAGCATTTCTTTACAGAAATACGTTCCTTATTACAAGGGCTACTGGGTGAAGTAATGTAGTTAGTATTCGCTGCTTATAAATAAGAAAAATCAAACCTGAAAGCTTGACGTCAAATTTGGAGGTTAGATTTTCCCTTGTCAAGTTTGTTGAATTCGTCGCCAGACATGAAACTTTCGGGTTTGATTTTTCCTGTATAAAAGCAACAAATCGTGACAACATTGCTTCACCCGGTAGCCCTTGCGACGAGGAACCTATTTTTACAGAGAAATTTCAAAAAATGTACGCTAAGTACATAAAAATGTATGTTAAGTCCAAAAAATAAATGGTTACGGCACAAAGTTTCCCCGCTTTTTTGACAACTTTGGGTCGCTCGTCGGCCCTTAACGACTCTAACAGTATCACTTTGGTTTCAGCAAGGATTCATAGCACGATGTAGAAACTCCATGGCAATGGAGTTGGAAATCCTTACCTCGATGGTCCATGGCACGATCAAAGAAATTATATTTGTTTTCCTCGTAGGACTATCGAACGATGAATGTAATGAAATGGATAGAGCGGATAAAACGAAACAAATATTTCATAGGCGGACAATCATGTTTTATTAAAAAATCAATTTATTTGCAATTAATATTAATTGGTAATTCAGAAATTAATTAGATTTGTGGCTCTTTGAAGAAATTCTTTTAAGTTAACGTTGTTGTCTAGGTGTTCCATATCTCTCCAAAGTTCGGATATCAATTCCTCTTTCAGTCTACCTTTGGGAGTAAGAGGTTTTGAGATGGAATCGAAGGTGTCCAGCTGCTCGACTTGGAGTTCGGCTTCATAAAAAATCTCCAACAAGCCATCTGAGTGTAGGAAGGCATTAATGGGATTGGAAATTTTGAATTAGCTGGAAACAACAAAGGGTAAAAAGTACTTACTCAACAATTTCCATGGATTGGGTTTATCTTCAATAACCGAAGCCAGAATACTATTGAATGATTCCATCTTATTATTTGATCGGTGTTCTAAATTGAACACCGAAAATTTTTCCGTGTTGGAGAGCCACTCTTTTTCGAAGTAACTTAGGTACTTCGCCCATGTTGTCTGCTGCTGCGAAGTGAAGCTCTCCACAATGGCAGAATAGGCAGCTGGTATAAGGCCAGCAGGAAAAAAGGCCAAAGCCATAAGCGAGTGCAGAATTCGCCTTCCTTCAATACTTTGTACTTCTTTTCCCATTTCGGTGCTCGACCTTTTTGTTGCGTATCGTCTCAGAGTCTGAAAATGAATAATATTTTTGTTTTGCGTAAAATGAAATATTTCAATTCAGTTCCTCTTTTTCTAAACATGGAATTTACTTGGCAATAGTGAAAAAAACACCCATGCCTTTCAGCATGAGGGTACCCTTTACTAATTGCACCATGCATAGCCTTTTCAAAGTCAGTCATTGTGTGACTTGGGCTGATATTTGGAGCGCACTCCTTTAATACTGACAATAAGTCAAGGTACGCCTCCTCTGTCTTCCTTGACAGCATTGCCGCAGCAAATGGAATTGCCTAAGAATAAATTATACAAGACATTGTAAAATAAATGTATTCAAAGCCAATGTAATATAATTTAATTAGTAACAACTTCGGTGGCAAACTTCAATTCTTTAAATTGAATTCATAATAATCATGTACCTTTTTCTTTTTTAATGCCATAACCACTACCAACTGACTTACACCTTTCAATGGAGGTAACACAGAAAAAGTGTCGTCCATAAAAATCCATCTACTCGCATGCAGGCAGTTGGCAAGTTTTTCGTTGCACAATATCAACGAGATTCTTCCTTTCTCCGACTCAATCACCCATGGATCGAGCTTAGCCCTCAAAGGACTTAGCAGTAATTCTGGAGGGCAATTAGGAGATGAAAGATACTCCACAAATTCCCTAAATGTTTGAAGTACTGGTCGTGCAGTATTTGCTCCTTCAGAGTCCTGTATCATTTTTTTTTTTTGGTACAAAATTTGCATTTTTAATTTTTTTTCGTATGGTACTTCTTTAGCACCATCTTTAAATCTGCGATAAAAAAATAATTTTTGCATAAAATAATGTCACTATGAAAATATTAAATTTCAATAAAATGTACGTAGTAAAAGGTATAAACGCACTCAGACTTAGTTACAGCCTTATAAATGTCTTTTGGTTTCTGTGACGCATTTGCACAAGCCGTTTTGGCAACAGCCTGCCGAAATTTATAGGCCACTTCAGACACTTTAGGCATACAGCCTGCCAGGTGCTCGTGAGTCAGATGAAATATTTTATCTTGACCTTGTAACCGGACAGTTGGTCCGGATGGTTCCTCGTCGTCCTGTCCGACGTATTTATCAACGGTCGCCACGCCTTTTCACCACCAAAGGCGAAGGTTCTTCGAAATTCTGCTCGTTCGCGCTGGATATCTCCGTTCGGCATCGATAATTCGGCTTGACTTCTCGCCGCTATCAATATTCCCCCTTGGTTTCGGGATCAGGAAATAAATTTCTCACTCACTTTATATTTTAGCTTTTAGGCACAACAGAACATGTTTATTTAACATTTCTCACACACAATATATATGTTCGTTAACATCTAATCGTCTACAAATATCAACTGTCTATAACTACCATAAAAATACACATATATCATCATAACTATTAATCTAATCTCTCCGCGATCGCGCCCGACTCCGTGCCGTGTTACGAATTTCAACGTACTCTGGCCACGGGTATTTTTTCGTGTCGCTCTTCGCTCCTTCGTCTAATCAACGCACTTGTATCTCTCTTCTCCGATTATCTATTATCAACGCGGCTTCACTAATACATAATTATTATCCCGAGTTGCACTGAGGCACTTTAATACAATCGTTTCCGCTATTGTTTCATTCACATTTCCGTTTTGCACTGAGGCACTTTGTTACAATCATTTCCGCCATCGCGGTCTACGTACTTCTATATTATAACATCATTATAAGATACGCGCGGGTAAAATCATCCGCCTGTGCCCGTTGTCCCGTCTGAGCTACGAATCCTATTACATTATTCACTAGATTATACTATCCTTAGATACGCGCGGGTAAAATCGTCCGCCTGTGCTCGTTATCACGTCTGAGCAGCCACTACTGTTACATCATTCACTATATTATACTATCCTTAGATACGCGCGGGTAAAATCGTCCGCCTGTGCTCGTTATCACGTCTGAGCTGCGACTACTGACCTCCTCTCATCCCTCGCTACTCGCGCTCTCGCCGTGCGACTCCCTTTTCGCGCATGCGCCGCTCGCGCTTCTCCCCTCTATTCGTACTATCATCTTCAACACGGGCGATTCCCGCACCATGTCTATTCTCGCGACTCGCCTCCACTCATGCGACCTTCGCGCTATATTCGGCATACGTGTGTGTGTGTGTGTGTCCGTTTCCTTTTTCCATCGGTATTTATACCCGCGGTATAATCGTTTTCCCCACCTACGTGGTATCATGCATTTACTCTAACTAATTGCCCGTCGCTCGTGCTTGCGACCTTTGCTCGATACTCTGGCTCTGGCTGGCTTTCGACGGGAGTCTGCAGCCTCGCGTCTACTCGCTGCACATCGCCCCTCGCGTTCATCCATCCGCGCTCCTTCGCGTCTACACCTATACCCACACACACTCACTCTCGTACGTGTCCGCTCTTTCTCTTACTATTTTCACCTCGCGCTCGCGACTTCACATTCGCTCCGATACCTCGGTATCTCGACGCGTTATCCGTTCGTTTCACGGATCACTCTCGTCCGCTGTCGCCTCCTGCGCGGTTCCGCATCGTCGGCCACTTCCGGTCCGATCGATATTACGATTTCGATCCGATGGATCGTTTCAACTCGCTTCTGCCTTTCCGTTCTACGGATCATCCTACGCCTATCACTCCGCTAACGCGTGTCTGTTTTTTCTCATACGCTCAATATCGCGTGTACAAAGATTTCCCTCGGATGGGTCGCTACAGTTTCGTTTCGTCTAACACTTCCACGGATTACATTTTTCCCGTCGTGTTTCCTTCCCTGACCTAGCTCGGTGGACGACCTCGTCCCCTTACATTTTTTCATAACTGCTCCACTAGCCGCGTCTCGTCGCGCGTCCCGCTACTTTCTCACGGATCACTTACTTCCTAAGTCGCTTCGCGCGCTTATCCGTATAATAGGTTTTGACACTCTCTATTCTTTTCCGCTATTACTCTGCCGTCTATATTAATTGCCCCTTACCGGCTTTCCTCATTCGCTTCGCGCGTATACCTTACAACATTATTCAACTTTCCGATCCGTGATCGGTGACTTCGTACGTCTAACATCGACAACAATCGAAACTACATCCCTTTTACGCTACCGCGTCCGGCTCCCTTCATCGTTTGCTCCGCGTTGCGCTACCACATTCAGCCAACCCGGCTCGAAACATTAACTTATAAACTTACGCCTATCGGCATGAAAAGAAAAGCAAACAACGTGAAAACAATTCGCTCGTCCTATTATCCGGACTACTTCCAATTCCGCGCGTCCGCGCCCCGTCGCTACCAACGTTCCTCTCTCTCTCGCTTGCATTCATTCTCTCACTCCCCCGACTATTCGCGTGTCGCGAGATGCGGCCCGTGGCTGGCTCGCCAGTGACGGTCGCAACCTAGCGATCCAGCACCTTTGCATTTTTCATTACTACACAACGCATGCCTGAAATAATACATCTCGGTTTATGTAAAGGGAGTTTGATGTAAGAATGCGTATATATTTCGGTTAACCCAGTTGTATGCAAATTACTTGCGACATATGAAATTTCATTTTACTTTACAATGCAAATTACAAATTTACTTTTTGATCGACGTACAATTTTGAACATAAAAATTAAGCTTTCAATTGTAAAATTGTTTTCGGCATATAACATTAATTTCTATTATCGAATATAAAGGGGAAATTTATATTTTTTACGCATGGAACATTATAAATATTAGAAACACAAAACTGCTTTCAATATGCAACATTTAATTTTATTTCATAATTCAGGTCGATATTCTTATTGACAATTGTACATCGGTCATTAATATACATCTTTAATGTGCATTACAAAGTAAAATTGTGTTTTAGATTCGAAAGCTGTATTATATATGTATTCATGTTTATACGTCACTAAAAGACAGAAATGTATAAAGTGCACTTCGAACTTATACTTTTGATCCTTCGTGCCAGGATATGAAAAATTAACATTTCCTCTTTTCCACAGATATGTGGGAAATTAAATTTCCTTCCGAGTGATCATAGCAAGGTGCAGAAAACGTGCAGTAAACTTACAGTCTTCCAGATGCCAAAAATTTGTGAAATCGGTACATCGTCAGGATCGGCGGTTGGCTCGCTTCGTCCTCGGACACGCTCGCCTCCACTCGCGACGCTTCCGTCTCACTGCCTTCGTCGGCCGCTCTAATCCCCTTGTCGCTCTGCGGATCGGTCTCCGCCACGTTCGGTCGTTCGGTAAGCGGTATCGCCCGCGGAACGGCTAGCTCGCCTTCCGACGGGCACGACGTCTCCGTCGCGTCCTCCTCCTCCCGCTTCACCGTCGACGGCGTGGACGGTTGTAACGACTCGTCCGCCTCGTCCTCTGTCACTCTCGCCGGCATTATCGCGCGTTCCGCGCCAATTTTACGCGCCTCCGTGTCTCTGACTATGTTCGCGCCCGTTCTAACGTTCACCGCGGTACGTCGCACATTACCGTCGTCGTACTCGTACGTAATTCCGTACGTTTGCGCGGTTTGTGGCGATCCCGAATGCTGCTTAACGGTAAATTGCACCTCAATCTCCGTTCTGAGCTTGCCCGTGTCGTCGTAAAGGCACACCCTGTCTGTAACTTGACGGGTCTCACCGAAAATCACTTCCGCGCGTCTCACCGCTTCGTTCATCTTCGCGGTCGACCGCCGCAGAAGCACCGACTCCTCGACGTCCGGCACATCCTTTCGTCGAATGTCCTCGAGCACGGCCTCCGCTCGGCGTACACTGTCGCACGCGTCCCTGAAACGTTCCGCGATCCGTATACGCTCGTTCAGGCACTCCGTCACTCGCGCCTGCCGTTGCGCCAACTCGCGTTCTCTACAACCGTCGTCACCACTGTCCTCGCGATCCATCTCACAGCTCGTTAAGCCGTAATCACACTAGCGATTGAGCGATTGTGATTGACGATTGAGGATTACTTTTCAACCAATCAGAGGAAAGCAGTCACCGATTGCTTTGTTTCGATTGGTTGAGAAGTAATCCTCAATCGTCAATCACAATCGCGCAATCGCTAGTGTGATTACGGCTTTAGATTCACGACTGAGGATCTTTCCGTATTCCCGACGCTCATGCGCGCACTCTCGTCTCGTCCTTTGTCCGCTCGTGCGCGACGATTCCCCGAATCCCGGCTCACCGACGTCGTGTAAACACGTTTTTTCACCTCACGCGCCACTCTGTCTGTTATTGCCGTCTCCGTACTATTCCTCGTTCTCGACTCGCTCAACTGCGTCGTCGACCTATACGAATCAACACTCTTCTCTATTTCGCCACTTTCGGCTCTATCTATTACCTCGGTATCGCGTTGCGTAATATTCACCGTTAACAACGTACGTTTTCTCTTCTCACCGTGATTATCCTCTACTTCGTCTTTAGCTTCGCTCTGTGTCTCGCACTCGCGTGTATCAGCTTTGCTTATCTTCGCACTTCGCGGTTCCCTATCTTCTTCTTCTATTCCTCGAATAATCTCTTCGTCGGTTCGACCGATCGTAATCTCTTTGTCGGCGTACCTCGCCTCGATGGCTATTCTTTCGAATAATCGCTTTCGCGTCTCTCGCGGTATCACCACCATACAATTCGGTGCTACTCTCTTCCTCACCGTTTGACTGTCTATCTCATCTTTAATTACTACGGCTTCGCTACCGTTCGCGCATTCCGCGTCATTAACCGCTCTACCAGCACTAGCGTTACTTTCTCCTCTCTCTTCCTCGCGTTCTTCATTCGCTTCGCGTATTTTCGCTATTTGTATCTTTTTCCTATTCGCCGTTTTTAACCGTTTCAGTTCTCTGCTGCGAATCAGTTTGTTCCACTTGTCGCCCCTGAAACGTATACCCGTACATTTGAATTTCACCGCTACTTCCGATCTATCTGTTTCCTCGTTTCGCAACTTTCGCGTTTTCACTCTACACATTTTCTTCGCTTCCTCGATCTGTTTCTTTCTCCATCCCGGCACTTTCCATTCGCCTTCCTCCTCTTGCTTTCTCCTCTTCCAACTCGGCATTATCACTAGCGCGTTTATTCGCGGTAAATCATCATCGTAATCCTCGACTCTATTCTTCACGTTTTCTCTCTCGTATCTAATATTATCCTTAACATTTCTCTTATTCGCCTCGCTATATCTACCGTTATAATTGTCACTTCTGTATCCTCTTCTAGCAACCATATCTCTGCCATTCATATATCTGTCTCTCGCTATATCATAATAATGTCTCGCTCTCGCGTTACGCGGATCATTTCTATTTCTAGCGCGGTATCTATTATCTCTTCTAGCGTTATTCCTATTTTCCTTTCTCGTGATATAATTAACCTCGTGATTCCTATCATGGTCACTACTCGCGTTACTATCGTTAGCATCATCGTCATCATCATCATCATTACCATAGCGTGCGTTATCATTGTCATTCTCGTATCTCGATGCTCGGTGCGGTCTCAATTGTCTCGAGTTGTACACACCGAAAAATGTACCGTTCAATTGTTCCAATTCGTACGCGTTTCTACGCACTACATTGCGTATCCTGTACGGTCCGTCGTAGACTAAGTGAATTTTTCTGGTTGTTCGCCGTCTCGCGTCTGATCTCCGATGGATCTTACACCACACCAGATCACCCCGTCGATACGGTTCGGCCGTCGTCGTTTTCTCGAACTGTCGTTTTCTCACATTAGCGCGCTCCTTCAATTTCTCCTTGGCTATGCGTATCCGCTCCTCGCGTCTTTCGCTCCCTAGCCGCGGTTCACTTCCGTTCGCGTTACCCTCGCGTCCTCTTCTTCGCGGTAATAACCTCGGCTCGAGATACAGCTCTATCTCGCCGTTCATGTGTAACTCGTCGGGTGCGTATCCGGTGCTCGAGTGCACGGTTCCGTTTAACACTCGCTCCAAACGCGCCACGACTCCGTCCCACGTGTCGTGCCTGTGACTCGCGTATGTACGCATCACGCGCCCTATCTCGCGCATCACCCGCTCCACCGGATTCGACTGCGGATTGTACGGTGAGGTTTTCGCCACCTCGAACTCGCTGTCCGCCGCGAACTCTCTCCATCGATCCGTACAAAATTGCCCCGCGTTGTCGGTCAATACCCGCTCTGGTAGACCTACCTCCGGAAAATACTCGTCTCTCAGCACGCTCATGATCGTGTCGAGTATCTGATCACGCATCGGATACAACTTCGTGTATTTGGAAAACTGGTCCATAATCACCAGCAGGTAACGGTGTCCCGCCTCGGTCCTTGGCAACGGTCCGAACAGGTCCATCGACACCGCCCTACCTGGTGCGTCCGGTAGCTCGTAATACTGCTCACCCACCGTGGCTCTCGTGTAGTACTTCGTGGACATGCAAACCTCGCATGACGCTGCCACGTCACGTGCCACGCGTGCGAATCTACAACCCGTGAATAAACGATTAGCGAATGCCAGCATTTTGTCGCTGCCAAAGTGCATCAATAGACGGTGTATCCGTCTCATTAGCCACCATGTCAAACCGCGCGGTATGGGAATCCTATCGGTATCTTCCCCGTCTCGATTACCATCGCTACCGCTCTCACTTCTCACTCGGTACAGTCCGTCGCGCTCGTACACCGCGTTCGGTCTCTCCTCGACCTCGCGCATCAACTCCCGATCGTTGTCCTGCGCCTCGCGGATCCTCCGTATCCACGCGCTCGTGTCCGCGCCATCCTCGCGGTCCCTGATCACTGCTATGCGTGCCGCGCTTCCTCTCTGCGTATGCTGCTCCGTATCGTCGCTCCTGCTTCGCGACAATGCGTCCGCCCGTGTATTCGCCTTACCGGCCACGTGTACGATCTGTAAATCAAACTCTTGTAGAAAGCTAAACCAACGCGCTATACGCGGATTATTGTTCACGCATGTCTCGATAAATTTCAGAGCCCTGTGGTCGGTATGCACCCGGATATGACGTCCGAGTAGCATCGTGTGCCACTTTCTCAACGCCCATACAATCGCCAGACACTCCAGCTCCGTGGTCGTGTAATTCAATTCGGCGCCCTTGAGACTCCTGCTCGCGTACGCCACCGTGTATTCCTCCGTTTTCGTCGTCTCCTCTTCCTCTTCTACGTCTTCTTCTTCTCCCCGCTGATCTTCGTCTCTGTACTGGTATAGACGCGCGCCCAGTCCGGCCGTCGAAGCGTCCACGTACAAGCCGAACTTGTAGCCCGGTCTCGTCAGGAACAGCTCCTTCGCGTCGCGGAACGCCTCCTTGATCCCTCTGAAGGCCGTCTCCTCCTCTCGCGTCCAGCGAAATCTGCACCCCTTGCGCAGTAACGCCTCCAACGGTCGCGTGAGTCTCGCCAGATTCGGTACGAATCGACGATCCCAGTTGACCAGCCCGAGAAAAGCCTGTACCGCCTTTCTGTTACGCGGCTGTTTAAATTCCGCGATACTCGCGCGCGTCTCGTCATCGATCTCCGCCTTGATCTGCTTGAACGTATGACCGAGAAACTTCACCTCCTCGCGGAAGAATTCGCACTTCTCCCGATTCAAACGGAATCCTACCCGTCTGAGTCTCTCCAGCACCATGCGTAAGTGTCGCATGTGCGCCTCCAACGACTCCGACGCTATCAGCACGTCGTCGAGATACACTATCACCGCGCTCTGCTCCTCCTCCAGATCGCTCAGTGCCAGGTGCATGGCACGCGTAAACGCCGCTCCCGCCGTCTTCAGACCGAACGGCATCCTTCGAAAGACGTATGACTGTCCGTCGAATAGAAATCCCGTGTAACGGCACGATTCCTCCGTCAGTGGAATCTGCCAGAAGGCCTCCGATATGTCGATTGTCGAGAAATAGCGTTTACATCCGATTCTACGGAACACCTCGTCGATCGTCGGCGGTTGGGCGTGATCGTTCGCCATCCGCTTGTTCAACTCGCGCGCGTCCAGACACATTCTGATACGTCCGTTGCGCTTCATCACCACCACCAACGGATTTATATACTGCGTCGGCCGTTTCGCCACGATTCCGCGCTCCTCCAAATCACGTAGATACTCCGACACCGCCTCGCGATGCTTGTCCGCGATCGGATAAGTTTTGCGCTTATACGGCGCCGTGGACGTGATCTCGATCCGATGCTCATAGTGATTGACGCATCCGATCTCGCCCTCGAACAGCACCTCGTACTCCCGCAACAGCTCCGCCAGCTGCGTCTCCGCCTGGTCCACGGTTATGGCCGCTATCGTGCCCGCTCCGTAGCTTCCACCGGCACACTCCTCGCTCGCGCACTCGTAACGATAACCGCCCTCAGTGTCGCACGTCACCGTCACCGCGTATCGTCGCATAAAATCGACGCCCAGTATCGCGTCGTACGCCAGCCTCTCGACGATATAGAACACGTGTTCGAACGACATTTCGCGATACTCGAACGATATTCTGATTTTGTTCGCCACCGCGTGTCCCCGATCCGAGAATGCACCGGACAATGCAAACCTCCGTATCGGCATCACGTCCATTCGCGTTCGCCCGTCCACCAGCTTGTCGTACGTCTGTCTGGTGATAGCGGATATCTGCGCACCTGTATCCACCAGAGCTCTGACGCGCGTATCGCCTATACGCAACGTCCACATCGGCATTTCGTTTCTACGTACGCCGACGCTTTGCTCGCGCAGCATCTCCTCGTCCAGTTCCTCCGTGATACGTTTCAATCGTACGATATTTATTCGACCGTCCGTCGTATCGTCGACTCCTTTGCCTCTCTGACTGTAACCACCACCGTTGCTACCGCCTCTCTTGTCACCATTATTACCGTTTCTCGCGGTCGCCGTTTGCGATACTCCGCTTCTCGAGAAGTCACCTGCCACTCTTCTATCTCTACGCTCGTCCGCGTAATCACGTCTTCCGGCGTCTATCGCGCCCTCGCGATAAGTGCCGTAGCCACTTCGCCCGGTCGCTACGTCTCCTCGGGTTCTGACCGCGTTCGATGGATATCCGCCTCTTCCTTGGTCCTTCCCACGGTTGTCGCGGTACGCACCATCCGTACGCCCTGGACCCGCGTAAACCTGCGTTCTCCATCCGTGATCCCCCTCTACTCTATCACCGTATATCCGTCTCTGCGTCATCGCGTTATTCAATCTGCGATAATAATAGTTTCTGTCGTCGTAACCGTTCAATCTCTTTCCCGCGTTTCGATACGTCTCCGCGTCGTTTCTTCGTACATACACTCTACTATTGTAATTATCGTTGCTACCGTTGGCCTGCTGCTTGAGCTGCGCCATCGCTTCATCTCGGCTACGCGCCGCCTCGTTACCAGCCTTTCCTCTCGCCTGGTTTCTCTCCGCTTCGATGCAATTCAACAATTTGATGAGATCCCTCAGATTGCTCACCGTCGTAGCTCTAATCTCACGCGATATCTCCGTGTGAAAGTGTCCCTTGAGCGCTCGTATTATCTCTTTCTCGCTCATCGGCGATTCCAATAGTTTCGCTTGCCTCGCGAACTCCAGTGCGTAATCGGTCATCGTCGTGCCCCTCTCCGCTTTATACTTTCCCATGTATATACTCTGACGGAATGACGCCTGCTCCTCATCGCCCCAATAATGCTCTAGGAACAGCGCTCTCGCCTCCTTATACGTACGTGGCTCCTGCAGCTCGTACCACACTGCCGCGTGCTCCGCCATCGTACGTCCGAAGTAATGCAATCGATCGCGCATCTCCACGCCCTCGTAATCGGCAATACGCTCGAACTTGCATACGAATCTCATCGGATTCTGCGTATCTTTACGTCCCGTATAACGCATATCCTCGAATGGATTGCGCAACCATCCGCCTCGCGGTAATCGCAATTGATTCGCGAACACGCTCGCTCTCTCCGCGATCTTCGATCCTTCTCCGTTTTCTCTGTCGCGCGCGTCATCGTCGTCGTCGCGTTTCTTCACCGTGCGAATTTCTTCTTGCTCGCGCTCCACGCGCTCCGCTCCTTCGTCGTCGTCGTCGCATTCGTTTTCCTTGTTCCTCGACGATGCATCCACGTCGATCATGCGCATCACTCGCGGCTCGCGCACCTCCTTATTACCGTTTGACGCTTTCGTCACTCGCGTTTCGCGTAACCGTTCCTCCAACATGAGCACTCGATTCATGAGCTCGGCTACCTCGCCTGCTCCACCGTTTCCGTTTACCTCCGTAACGCCATCGCGATTAATTCCGTTAACCCGTCTCGTCAACGTGTCGATCACCTGGCCCTCGCAATCGCGCACCAGTCTCTCGAAGTCGGCCATTCTCGCGCACAACCTATCCACCGATCTCTCCACCTCGCTGTGTGCGTTTCCCGTCGCTGTGACGTCACTCGCGGCCTCTATCGCGCCTCCCGCGGCTTCCGCACTCACGTCGTCCTCCATCGCCCTCAACGACAGATTCGGATCCGACGCTACCTCGCGAACTCTACCGCTTCTCAATATCAACGGCTTCGTAGGTGTCCTCTTTGTCTTCGGCATCACTCGTACCGATTATTATTTTCCCGCGATCTCACTCCAATTCGCGTTTCTCGCTCTCAATTTACCTGACGACAGTTTCGACTGCGTATAAAAAAAAAAAACTCTCCTCTCACTCTCTGTAGTGAATATAATAGAGCAAAAAAAAAAAATTACATCGATCTATCCCCTCGATAGCTAATATTATCTTCAGTAGCGATTTGTCCTTGTATCCGCGTTTTGTAAATCATCAAAAAAAAAATTTTCTATCCCTCCGTGGATCCTCTGTTTATTCGCGCACCGAATGTCACTCGAGAGTTTTCTCCTCGACACGTTTACGACTCTTCCTCTCTTTCACTCTTGTAACGATCGCGTCTTCTCGCGACGATATCTTCCTCCAAGGACACATTGGTAATCACATTCCCCGTGATATACAACGTTACTTTGTGTATATGGACAAGTATATATTCGTAAAACTCGACTATCTCGTAGAATCTATATATAACTTCGCGTATCATTATCCTCGGCTCGCGTTCGACCGATTTGCTCGTTTATTTATCTTGCTTGAAAATTTTTTGCTTTACTATGCCTTCGTAGCTATCTATATCACTTCTCGCGTTCACCGCGTATCTTGTTTCCGTATCGGAGATTCCTCGAACAGAGCTTCCTTTGTTCTCGCGCGTCGTCTGTTTACGTACGCGCGCTCTATCTCGCTCGCACTCGCATCGCTCAACGCGCTCTCTCTCGCGCTCGCGTGTCCTTTCGCGTTTACTTTCGTAACCTCGCCACGTACATTCGCGATGATTCGAGAATATTCCAAGCGCAATTTCGTCACTTGGGACTTTATGAGAATTACCGTACTCTATAATCTTACAGGCAATATTCTTATCTCATGTACTCACGTTACCTCCATTTCCTGCGTATACCGTACCACCTTGTAGCATAAGCGTTGACAGATATCCTGTCACGGTCGCCAAAAAATTCTCTTTTCGTATTTATACCCTCCTTTCTACTAAAGTCGCCTTTTCAAGACGTAACGTCTAACCGTGTAGTGGCTCGCAGAAAGTCGAGAAGTTGGGTTTTGCGCCTTCGTTTTTTAGCGATCAAGCTCGAAGGTTCCTCGCTGCAGGTCCATTTCAAGGTCGTCACGCATCGTTGGCCCTATATTCTCTGTAACCGGACAGTTGGTCCGGATGGTTTCTCGTCGTCCTGTCCGACGTATTTATCAACGGTCGCCACGCCTTTTCACCACCAAAGGCGAAGGTTCTTCGAAATTCTGCTCGTTCGCGCTGGATATCTCCGTTCGGCATCGATAATTCGGCTTGACTTCTCGCCGCTATCAATATTCCCCCTTGGTTTCGGGATCAGGAAATAAATTTCTCACTCACTTTATATTTTAGCTTTTAGGCACAACAGAACATGTTTATTTAACATTTCTCACACACAATATATATGTTCGTTAACATCTAATCGTCTACAAATATCAACTGTCTATAACTACCATAAAAATACACATATATCATCATAACTATTAATCTAATCTCTCCGCGATCGCGCCCGACTCCGTGCCGTGTTACGAATTTCAACGTACTCTGGCCACGGGTATTTTTTCGTGTCGCTCTTCGCTCCTTCGTCTAATCAACGCACTTGTATCTCTCTTCTCCGATTATCTATTATCAACGCGGCTTCACTAATACATAATTATTATCCCGAGTTGCACTGAGGCACTTTAATACAATCGTTTCCGCTATTGTTTCATTCACATTTCCGTTTTGCACTGAGGCACTTTGTTACAATCATTTCCGCCATCGCGGTCTACGTACTTCTATATTATAACATCATTATAAGATACGCGCGGGTAAAATCATCCGCCTGTGCCCGTTGTCCCGTCTGAGCTACGAATCCTATTACATTATTCACTAGATTATACTATCCTTAGATACGCGCGGGTAAAATCGTCCGCCTGTGCTCGTTATCACGTCTGAGCAGCCACTACTGTTACATCATTCACTATATTATACTATCCTTAGATACGCGCGGGTAAAATCGTCCGCCTGTGCTCGTTATCACGTCTGAGCTGCGACTACTGACCTCCTCTCATCCCTCGCTACTCGCGCTCTCGCCGTGCGACTCCCTTTTCGCGCATGCGCCGCTCGCGCTTCTCCCCTCTATTCGTACTATCATCTTCAACACGGGCGATTCCCGCACCATGTCTATTCTCGCGACTCGCCTCCACTCATGCGACCTTCGCGCTATATTCGGCATACGTGTGTGTGTGTGTGTGTCCGTTTCCTTTTTCCATCGGTATTTATACCCGCGGTATAATCGTTTTCCCCACCTACGTGGTATCATGCATTTACTCTAACTAATTGCCCGTCGCTCGTGCTTGCGACCTTTGCTCGATACTCTGGCTCTGGCTGGCTTTCGACGGGAGTCTGCAGCCTCGCGTCTACTCGCTGCACATCGCCCCTCGCGTTCATCCATCCGCGCTCCTTCGCGTCTACACCTATACCCACACACACTCACTCTCGTACGTGTCCGCTCTTTCTCTTACTATTTTCACCTCGCGCTCGCGACTTCACATTCGCTCCGATACCTCGGTATCTCGACGCGTTATCCGTTCGTTTCACGGATCACTCTCGTCCGCTGTCGCCTCCTGCGCGGTTCCGCATCGTCGGCCACTTCCGGTCCGATCGATATTACGATTTCGATCCGATGGATCGTTTCAACTCGCTTCTGCCTTTCCGTTCTACGGATCATCCTACGCCTATCACTCCGCTAACGCGTGTCTGTTTTTTCTCATACGCTCAATATCGCGTGTACAAAGATTTCCCTCGGATGGGTCGCTACAGTTTCGTTTCGTCTAACACTTCCACGGATTACATTTTTCCCGTCGTGTTTCCTTCCCTGACCTAGCTCGGTGGACGACCTCGTCCCCTTACATTTTTTCATAACTGCTCCACTAGCCGCGTCTCGTCGCGCGTCCCGCTACTTTCTCACGGATCACTTACTTCCTAAGTCGCTTCGCGCGCTTATCCGTATAATAGGTTTTGACACTCTCTATTCTTTTCCGCTATTACTCTGCCGTCTATATTAATTGCCCCTTACCGGCTTTCCTCATTCGCTTCGCGCGTATACCTTACAACATTATTCAACTTTCCGATCCGTGATCGGTGACTTCGTACGTCTAACATCGACAACAATCGAAACTACATCCCTTTTACGCTACCGCGTCCGGCTCCCTTCATCGTTTGCTCCGCGTTGCGCTACCACATTCAGCCAACCCGGCTCGAAACATTAACTTATAAACTTACGCCTATCGGCATGAAAAGAAAAGCAAACAACGTGAAAACAATTCGCTCGTCCTATTATCCGGACTACTTCCAATTCCGCGCGTCCGCGCCCCGTCGCTACCAACGTTCCTCTCTCTCTCGCTTGCATTCATTCTCTCACTCCCCCGACTATTCGCGTGTCGCGAGATGCGGCCCGTGGCTGGCTCGCCAGTGACGGTCGCAACCTAGCGATCCAGCACCTTTGCATTTTTCATTACTACACAACGCATGCCTGAAATAATACATCTCGGTTTATGTAAAGGGAGTTTGATGTAAGAATGCGTATATATTTCGGTTAACCCAGTTGTATGCAAATTACTTGCGACATATGAAATTTCATTTTACTTTACAATGCAAATTACAAATTTACTTTTTGATCGACGTACAATTTTGAACATAAAAATTAAGCTTTCAATTGTAAAATTGTTTTCGGCATATAACATTAATTTCTATTATCGAATATAAAGGGGAAATTTATATTTTTTACGCATGGAACATTATAAATATTAGAAACACAAAACTGCTTTCAATATGCAACATTTAATTTTATTTCATAATTCAGGTCGATATTCTTATTGACAATTGTACATCGGTCATTAATATACATCTTTAATGTGCATTACAAAGTAAAATTGTGTTTTAGATTCGAAAGCTGTATTATATATGTATTCATGTTTATACGTCACTAAAAGACAGAAATGTATAAAGTGCACTTCGAACTTATACTTTTGATCCTTCGTGCCAGGATATGAAAAATTAACATTTCCTCTTTTCCACAGATATGTGGGAAATTAAATTTCCTTCCGAGTGATCATAGCAAGGTGCAGAAAACGTGCAGTAAACTTACAGTCTTCCAGATGCCAAAAATTTGTGAAATCGGTACCGATGCTTATTGAAATACTTTTGTTGCAAAAAGTATTCTTTCAATTTTGTCTTTTTGTCTTCCGTTTCATCCATTTTCAGTAAAAATTGTACACAGTTTCGAAAGCAGGAAAGCCAAGAAATATGAAAGTTAAAACAAATCACTGTATTAAAACAATATTTAAATTTGGAATGCTTTGCTACAAAATGTAGTCATTTGTTTCAATATAGTAATTTGTTTTAATACAGTGATTTGTTTTAACCTTCATATTTCCTGGCTTTCCTACTTTCGAAACTGTGTACAATTTTTACTGAAAATGGATGAAACGGAAGACAAAAAGGCAAAATTGAAAGAATACTTTTTGCAACAAAAGTATTTCAATAAGCATCGGTACCGATTCCACAAATTTTTGGCATCTGGAAGACTGGGTGTTTTTTTTTTTCATGGGTGTTTTTTTCACTATTGCCAAGTAAATTCCATGTTTAGAAAAAGAGGAACTGAATTGAAATATTTCATTTTACGCAAAACAAAAATATTATTCATTTTCAGACTCTGAGACGATACGCAACAAAAAGGTCGAGCACCGAAATGGGAAAAGAAGTACAAAGTATTGAAGGAAGGCGAATTCTGCACTCGCTTATGGCTTTGGCCTTTTTTCCTGCTGGCCTTATACCAGCTGCCTATTCTGCCATTGTGGAGAGCTTCACTTCGCAGCAGCAGACAACATGGGCGAAGTACCTAAGTTACTTCGAAAAAGAGTGGCTCTCCAACACGGAAAAATTTTCGGTGTTCAATTTAGAACACCGATCAAATAATAAGATGGAATCATTCAATAGTATTCTGGCTTCGGTTATTGAAGATAAACCCAATCCATGGAAATTGTTGAGTAAGTACTTTTTACCCTTTGTTGTTTCCAGCTAATTCAAAATTTCCAATCCCATTAATGCCTTCCTACACTCAGATGGCTTGTTGGAGATTTTTTATGAAGCCGAACTCCAAGTCGAGCAGCTGGACACCTTCGATTCCATCTCAAAACCTCTTACTCCCAAAGGTAGACTGAAAGAGGAATTGATATCCGAACTTTGGAGAGATATGGAACACCTAGACAACAACGTTAACTTAAAAGAATTTCTTCAAAGAGCCACAAATCTAATTAATTTCTGAATTACCAATTAATATTAATTGCAAATAAATTGATTTTTTAATAAAACATGATTGTCCGCCTATGAAATATTTGTTTCGTTTTATCCGCTCTATTCATTTCATTACATTCATCGTTCGATAGTCCTACGAGGAAAACAAATATAATTTCTTTGATCGTGCCATGGACCATCGAGGTAAGGATTTCCAACTCCATTGCCATGGAGTTTCTACATCGTGCTATGAATCCTTGCTGAAACCAAAGTGATACTGTTAGAGTTGTTAAGGGCCGACGAGCGACCCAAAGTTGTCAAAAAAGCGGGGAAACTTTGTGCCGTAACCATTTATTTTTTGGACTTAACATACATTTTTATGTACTTAGCGTACATTTTTTGAAATTTCTCTGTAAAAATAGGTTCCTCGTCGCAAGGGCTACCGGGTGAAGCAATGTTGTCACGATTTGTTGCTTTTATACAGGAAAAATCAAACCCGAAAGTTTCATGTCTGGTGACGAATTCAACAAACTTGACAAGGGAAAATCTAACCTCCAAATTTGACGTCAAGCTTTCAGGTTTGATTTTTCTTATTTATAAGCAGCGAATACTAACTACATTACTTCACCCAGTAGCCCTTGTAATAAGGAACGTATTTCTGTAAAGAAATGCTGAAAAACATACCCAGAAAATGGATGGTTACGGCGCAAAGTGTCCTCGCTTTTTTTGACAGCTCCCGGGACGCTCGAGGGCGATAAAAAAATTTTATTTATTACGGCACTACACTGATACGCGATTTTCGCCATAGACGCATGAAAACTTATAGAGGTGTCACGACTTGTAAATCTCGTGGGTACTAGATTCTTCCCCCCTCCGGTTCTAGTTATGGATATTGTATTCAAAAGTATTATTGCTGCATATTATTTGAAATATCTTATTACTAGGTAATACATAGCCAATAAAATGCTTTTAAATTTTAAAATTAAAACGAATTTAACTTCACCTAGATAATTTTGTAACGATGCACCTCGGACTGCATCGTTCCCGGTACTTTTTGTCTTGTGTATTGTAATCCGTATCGCGCATAAGGCGATAGTAGTTATCGCCGCTCCGACCGAACGCGTCCGAAGATCGCCGAACGATCTGCGCGTCGCGCTATCCGCCGCTCCGACCGAACGCGACCGAACATCGCCGACCCCCTCCGCAGGAATTGTCAACCGCCAAACGATGACGGAAAAGACCGTAATCGAACGAACGGGAGCAATAATTAGTATATAATGCGTTAATTATTGCTCCAAAGCTCTCTTCTATCCGAACCGCCGCTCCAGTACGAATCCTGCTCCGATCCTAGCTCCGGTGATACGACGCGAAAAGGGGGTCAAGTGTTCTTGGTCTCCGTCAAGCGTTCTTGACAGTCGATCACCAAAACTCCTGATCCGCTGGCCGTACGACGCGAAGAGGGGGTAAAGCGTTTTTTGCCTCCGTCAAGCGTTCTTGACAGCCGTACGCCAGTATCCTAGGCTTTGCGCACCGGCGAGAAAAAGGGGGTGAGGTGTTCTTCGCCTCCGCCAAGCGTTCTTGGCAGTCGGTCGTAAGGTTCCTGTGCACTCTACAGTTCTGCGAAGCATCCCTCATTGCATAGAGGGAACGCCCACCGCGTTATCCGCGCCGCGACCGTCATCCGCCGCTGGCGTATACTTCGCGTACGCGTATTCGCTTGCCATACCGCCGACCGCGCCTCGCGTCCGTCTTGGGATTCGGAGATTCCCCCGCGTTTTTCGCCGTACTCGCGCCGTAATTCACACGTATAGTTTTTCTGTTCGTGCCGTCCGTAATATCGTAGTTTCTTTGTCCGCGTCTCGTAGTTTTTCTATACACGTCTTGTATCCGTCTCGTCTGCTTGCCGTCTCGACAGTATACACAACATACACCTCTACACCGGCACACGATTACACACCTACTTGTCACTTACGAACACGTACACACACTCATTTGTAAATACACACACTACACACAATAAACGTTTCTTTCTGTCTCTCGTACAACACTGTGTCTAATCTAAATTTGATCCTGCATTCTCTCTTCCCGTGCGAACCTTTTTCGCGACTAGCGAAAATTACGACGAGCTGATCCGCGCGGAAATAAGGTTGTTTCAATTTTACCTTTTGATAGTTTAAAAAGAGTGATAAAATCTTAAAAAATCTTATAAAAATGCGGAAATCTTACGAAATCTTACAAAATATCTAAAATCTTACGAAATTTTTAAAATCTCTGAAATCTCATGAAATCTCTTGAAATCTTATGAAATCTTGTGAAATCGTATGAAATCTCTGAAATCTCATGAAATCTCTGAAATCTCTTGAAATCTTATGAAATCTTGTGAAATCGTATGAAATCTTTTGAATTCCGTGAAATCTGGTGAATCTTCTGAAATCTTGCAATCTAGAAATCTAGTGTACGCACGATCTACCTAGTGGTTCACCCCTCGGCCGTAGCAGTCAATCTAACATTGAGTTGATGCCGATTTTCTTATTGCTTACGTCTTGCTGTGTATGATCTCGTAAATGCAGGTTCGCTGAATCGAGGGAAATGGAGAAGATACGTTATAAAATAACTTTCGAGCAATACTTGTATGAACGATGAAACTTTATTGTCGAGAACACAATGATAAAATTGAATACAAAGAATAACGTGTTCTCATCGAGAGGGTACAAACGAACAATGAATCAAAATTCTCTAGAGCGTAACGAAACCGAAAAATAATGGCGCGGATTTGCTCTCGTGCGCCACCTACGTGTCTTCCTTCGATCGACTTTCCACATGCTGTTTAAGTATTTGTATAAAAAACATCACATTTTAATCTATGATATTTTAAGTTACTATAATGTGTTTATATAGAGAATAAAGAGATAAATAAAAAAAATTGATGTTAAGAAAATAATAGTTTTTCAAAAAAAAAAATCATGCAATGTTCAACA
Source organism: Cyphomyrmex costatus (assembly GCF_001594065.2). Taxonomy (NCBI): domain Eukaryota; kingdom Metazoa; phylum Arthropoda; class Insecta; order Hymenoptera; family Formicidae; genus Cyphomyrmex; species Cyphomyrmex costatus. The sequence continues at coordinate 38,304 of NW_017275094.1, forward strand.
ATTTCTGAAAAGCAATAGCATTTTCCTTAAGCCCGTATCACACTACGGACTCTGGACGCGGATCGGATTGGTCATGTTCAGCAGACCTAACTGTTGCGGAGCGGATCCGTGAGCGCTCGCTGCTATTGGTATATTCTTTTAGATCATCCAATAGCAGCGAGCGCTCACAGATCCGCTCCGCAACAGTTGAGTCTGCTGAACGCGACCATTGAGATCGCGGATCGATATTCAGCCAATCGAGATAAAGCTGCTTTATGTTGATTGGCTGAATTCCGATGCGCGATCCGCAATCTCAATCCGATCCGCTTCCACAGTCCGTAATGTGACACGGGCTTTACCGTCAGGTGCATTCTGAAATGACGACCGCTCACTAAGAAAGTATGAAAGGAATTAATATGTTTATTTATGCAGAATAACTTTCATGTTATAAATAATTTTTAATATTATATACTTTTTACTTATTTTTGGTTACTTATTTTTATTTGGCTCCTACAGACGAGCGACTTTGTAGCGCCACAATTGAAAGCGCCGACTTTTTCATACTAAGCTTTTTTCTGGTACTACAGAAAAGTGTTTCGAATATGTTTATATGGGCCAATTCGTGACGTGACAAGAAACGTTATGGATACGTTCAAATGATCCCTCACTTTCTCTAAATATCTTATCGAGGGTGCGGTTGTGACCGGACAATGCGAGATCCGGGGCGGTGTTTCATAGAAATCGGATGACTTTCTTATTGTTCCGTTCTTTATTATCGGACAAATGAAAATTCAAGTTTCGGTCCTTTGTAATTTTATTATTTCTCGGTCGCCACGTCCTTTGACCTCCTAGGACGAAGGTTATTTCAGGTTTGCGATGTGTGTGTGCGTGCAATAAATCACTCTTTTACAACATAACAACTCTTTATTGTAAAAATATCAATCGTCAATATATTACAGCACTATGTACAATGATTGAGAAACGGTTCGCCTATCTCACAGATAAGTCTTTAATCACTACTAAACCGGTTCACGATCGACAAACTAGCTGCCTTCGCCAGCAACACGCTTCGAGGCGCGCTATTCTACGTTTCCACACAATGTGGGTTTCGCGCACTAGGCCCGATTGATCACTCGCATACGCGAATGGGTTCAACACAATCGCCTATCAGGATTGATCGCTTCCACGCACGATCTAAACTCAATTCGTCGTGTCCCGACTCGATACACGACAACTCTACTCGACGGCGCCGCGCTATCACCACGGATCGTTCGCAAAGGCTTGACTTGTTTTCTGTTCGGAGGTCAGCGAGGAAAAAGCTATGGCCGCACGCTGCTCGTCGCTTTTATAGCTTCGAGTCGCGCACGCGCCGTGTGCGCTACTCCGAACCGTTAGCTCGTGCGCGCGCATTCGCATTTGATTCTTAATCAATTAATTATCATCTAATCCATTACAATTACTTCTCCAAACATTATCACATCGTTGCCTCTACGGTACACCATCTTTCGACCAAATTTTGTCGCTTTCTATCGATTCGGTTTCGAGATATACAATAATTTAATGATTTCTATGGTTTCCCATAGTTACATGAAACTCATAATTATACCATCTAATAATCTAATGTGCCTCTAGCACGTATCAAGAATTTATCCCGATCGCCTGGTTCGTTCACGAGATATTCAATAAACAAGTAATATCTATGGGTTCCCATAGTTAGCCGACATTGATACTTTCAACATCTATTAGTAAGATGTGCCTCTAGCACATATCAAAAATTTATCCCGATCGCCTGGTTCGTTACCGAGATATTCAATAAACAATTAATATCTATGGGTTCCCATAGTTAGCCGACATTGTTACTTTCAGTATCTATTAGGAAGATGTACCTCTAGCACATATCAAAAATTTATCCCGATCGCCTGGTTCGTTACCGAGATATTCAATAAACCATTAATATCTATGGGTTCCCATAGTTAGCCAACATTGATACTTTCAGTATCTATTAGGAAGATGTGCCTCTAGCACATATCAAAAATTTATCCCGATCGCCTGGTTCGTTACCGAGATATTCAATAAACAATTAATATCTATGGGTTCCCATAGTTAGCCAACATTGATACTTTTAATATCTATTAGTAAGATGTGCCTCTAGCACATATCAAAAATTTATCCCGATCGCCTGGTTCGTTACCGAGATATTCAATAAACAATTAATATCTATGGGTTCCCATAGTTAGCCAACATTGACACTTTCAGTATCTATTAGTTATATGTGCCTCTAGCACATATCAAAAATTTATCCCGATCGCCTGGTTCGTTATCGAGATATTCAATAAACCATTAATATATATGGGTTCCCATAGTTAGCCAACATTGATACTTTCAATATCTATTAGTAAGATGTGCCTCTAGCACATATCAAAAATTTATCCCGATCGCCTGGTTCGTTACCGAAATATTCAATAAACAATTAATATCTATGGGTTCCCATAGTTAGCCGACATTGTTACTTTCAGTATCTATTAGGAAGATGTGCCTCTAGCACATATCAAAAATTTATCCCGATCGTCTGGTTCGTTACCGAGATATTCAATAAACAAGTAATATCTATGGGTTCCTATAGTTAGCCGACATTGATACTTTCAACATCTATTAGTAAGATGTGCCTCTAGCACATATCAAAAATTTATCCCGATCGCCTGGTTCGTTACCGAGATATTCAATAAACAATTAATATCTATGGGTTCCCATAGTTAGCCAACATTGATACTTTTAATATCTATTAGTAAGATGTGCCTCTAGCACATATCAAAAATTTATCCCGATCGCCTGGTTCGTTACCGAGATATTCAATAAACAATTAATATCTATGGGTTCCCATAGTTAGCCAACATTCATATTTATAATATCTACTAATTACATGTGCCTTTAACACATATCAAAATCTTATCCGAATCTAATGGTTCGTTCTCGAGATACAATAATAAATCCTTAATTTTTATGGGTTCCCGTAGCCCCGCGTATGCACTACAGCATACCTTTGTAGGAATCAATCTCATTTTGATCTGCCGCTGATGGCGCGCAAAGATCCGCAAAGTGCTGAATATGGGTTCCCGTGGCCCCATGTGACCTTAATTAATCATAGGAATAAACATTCGTTAGATACGCTACTCATGGCGTTGTTGAACTCTCATCTAACGAATGCTTATGGGCTCCCGTGGACCCGTGTAAACTTTCTTTGGCATAGTTTCTACTAATAATAGTTTCATCGGTCTCCACTCTTTATGAAACTACCTCGATCGCACCCGGCGTTTTCGAGTTCGCATAATGGCATTTGACATCACTCTGCTTAATAGCAGTGACTATACCAAGGTGTATTTGGTATAGTTGATTAAACTTTTCTGGTGGGTAACAGATACCCAAAAAAAATATATCAATCATTCTCCCTTTTACCGTTAGTCGGTAAAAGGGTTTCTACTACGAAAAATTGCCCCCAAGGGAAACAAAAAATACGATGCCATATTTCGGCTACTCAATAAGTAAACTGCCTTATGCGCAGTATGTTGGCCATTATGCGGCTTATATGATTATTAATCATAGAAAGAAATGCCATTATGCGGCTTATATACTAATGATAATAAAGAACTGCCATTATATGGCTTCGATTACAATAATGCCATTATGCGGCCTATATCCTAATGCCCCCGCTGGGGCAAGAGAAGGAATCCGAAGGGGCGGACGTGCATGTGCTCATGCCCGGTCGCACGGTCCACTTGGCGCTACAAATGCTTCGAAGCTTCCCTGGCGAAAATATAGCGTCAATCAAATGTAATCAAAGCGTAAATCGGAGCGTAGACGAAACGTAAAGACAGCGTTATGAAAACGTCATCAAACTTTTTGAATAGCGTAGATTGGAACATCAGAATGTTAGGGAAGTGTTCATTAAATGTAAACAAAATGTTAACAGAGAGTTACTTCACTCCTCTGGAAGAGTACACCGAAAGTAACAAAGCGTTAACCAAGCGTTGAGGATATAGAATTCTTATGCTTCATTGACGCTTCATCACTCTCCATGTACTCTTGCCCTGGCGTTAAAGTAACGTCATACAAGCGTAATCGAATCGTAGATGAAACGTAAGGACAGCGTTATGAAAGCGTCATCAAACTTTTTGAATAGCGTAGATAGGAACATCAGAATGTTAGGGAAGTGTTTACTAAATGTAAACAAAATGTTAACAGAGAGTTACTTCACTCCTCTGGAAGAGTACACCGAAAGTAACAAAGCGTTAACCAAGAGTTGAGGATATAGAACTCTGACGCTTCATCACTCTCCATGTACTCTTACCCTGGCGTTAATGTAACGTCATACAAGCGTAATCGAAGCGTAGATCGGAGCGTAGACGAAACGTAAGGACAGCGTTATGAAAGCGTCATCAAACTTTTTGAATAGCGTAGATTGGAACATCAGAATGTTAGGGAAGTGTTTACTAAATGTAAACAAAATGTTAACAGAGAGTTACTTCACTCCTCTGGAAGAGTACACCGAAAGTAACAAAGCGTTAACCAAGCGTTGAGGATATAGAACTCTGACGCTTCATCACTCTCCATGTACTCTTGCCCTGGCGTTAATGTAACGTCATACTAGCGTCAACGTAGTGTAGATCGGAGCATAAATAAAAAGTAAAAGAAGCGTTAACAAAACGTAAAGAGTATGGAATATATACTGACGACGCTTCATTAACGCGTAGTGTTACTTCACTCCGAAGCGTCAGGAAGCGTTAAGCGAGCGTCACTAACCCTCCACGAAAAATCAACGAAGAGTCATTTACGCTTCTTCAACGTTTCAGGAAGCTTTCTATTTTCGCTAGAAAATAAATGCCCATAAACAAGTTATATTGTTACGTATAAATTATTGAAAAAGAATATTCTTTTCTTATTACACAATATACTTATTTATTAACAATTTTAAATAATACGCTTGATAAATTTTATAAAATTATAATATTTAAAATTACTACCAATAACGAGTAAAATGATCTTATATGTAGATTTTTTAATAAAATAATTTAATAAAAATAAATAAAAATAAAAAAAGATTAAATAAAATTAACATTGCTAACAATCAGTAATTAACTGATTAAATTAACATTGTTAGCAACATTAAATTAAAATATTTTATAAATAAAACCTACATATAAGATTTTGTTATTGGTCGTAATTTTAAATATTGTAATCAAAATCAATATAATACAAATTTAAAATCGGCAATAAGGAGACAGCGCGGTAAGTGGTGCGCAACGTTAATATAAATAAAAAAATAAAATTTTTATTTATTTACTAAGTTTAATAATATCCATCGATGTTCCTATTTCCAATAGGTGTAATTAAAACGTTGTTACATATTCCGGACGTTTCGGCTATATATTTTAGCCATCTTCA
>NW_017275094.1:50785-53455 GCF_001594065.2 Cyphomyrmex costatus
AAAATTGAACAAAATTATTCGAATCCAACTCATTATAAATTGTAACAATCCCTGTCAAATCTAACGCTCGCAAGTATAAAATGTCACAGCTATGTCTTGTTCCGATTGTCTGATCTCTGATTTGAAATAATAAATACAAAACGTACATGTCAAAGGATAATATCAATGTGAAACATAAAGTTTATTTCTGTTTACAATTTATCTAAAATGTTATTGTAAGTATGATTTAAACTATCACACTCATTTTGTATATTAAGTCCGTTTTTTTGTAACTTTATATGAATATTCTCAGATATGATTCTTCTATTATAACAACTCTCCACATACAAAATCTGTGTATCATCCCAATCAAAATCATGATTGTGATGCAACCTATGCCCCGAAACAACAGAAAATGTACCAGATGTACTATGTAAATTATTTTTATGTTCTTTCATTCTTGTTTTCAGTTTCCTGCCCGTCTGACCCACATGGCTGAAAATGAAGCGTTATTATTTTTCTTCTTTCTTCGATTATATTTGTTGTGCGTTTGATATCACCTATGTTAAATATTTTAAAGAGTGGATAAAATATCAAAGATTTATTTATAATAGTAAAATTAGGATCAGATTTATTAAATTCTGTTTACATTATAATGTGACCCCAGTGAACATGAATGTCTAACAGACAATCCGAAAGACGTCTTAAAAGAGACGACTTAAGACGTTTACAAAAAGACATCTTTAAGATAACTTTTAGCCAACTCCTAAAGACAATTCTTTTTAAGACGTCTTTTGGACGTCCTTTCCAGGACGACTTTAAGATTTTACAAAAAGATATCTTAAAGACGACTTTTAGTCAAATCCTATAGACATCTTTTTTAAGATATCTTTTGGACATATCTGTTTAAGACATTTTGCAGAAGAAGAATAAGATAATATTAGATAATATTAGATAATATTAGATAATATTAGATTTTCATAGTACTGGCGGTGTGTGTGTGTATGTGTATATCGAAACTCTGTCAATATAACCTAATTTAATCCAGAAAAATCGTAATATCCAAAATTAATCTGAAAAATGTCTGAACAATGACATTGTAGAATATCTCAAAGACGTCTTATAGACTATTATAAGGAATGTCTGAGAGACATCCATCAAAATGTCTAAAATATGTCTAATATGACGTCTGACAGACGTGTAATAAGACTACTAAAAGACAGACATAAGGCGTCTTAAAGACGCCTTAAAGACGCCTTTTAGTAAATTTTTCGGACGTCCTACAGAATTTTATGACGTCTTTTAGGCGTCTTAAAGACGCATTATTGTTCACTGGGATACCTCCACATTTATATTATATTCACAAATTTAGACCTTTCTTAAGTTGTGACAGTTCCTCTCAATTAAAATATGGTAGGATGAGAGATAATTATATTAATAAATTATTGAAAATTGAACTTAAGGATGCTTACAGAACGTTGGATATTTCATATACACACATTTTCCATCTTACAAGAAAGATTTCTAAATTACCCTTGGTTATTTATAAAAAATTTTTTATTACTCAAAACGAGAAATTTTTTCGACAGTTTTTGAAGGACAAGAATAGAATAGACAAAAAGTGTTCACGACTAAAAAAGAAACAATATAAAAAGTTTAATAGTGATATTAATCCTATTCAATATTATTGGTCAGATTGTAAAAATACTCTTGATAATTTGGATGAATATAGAGGATTCACTATTGACAGATCGCCGTTTGATTCTGGGGGGATTGTTTCTGATAGTATTGTTATAAATTCTTCTACTTTTTATAATGTTGAACAGTCTTCTACATCTTTAACGACAATAAGGAATAAATGGTTTATCAATTTGTCGTCTATTCAGATTCCTATGGAGGTACAATTCTTATTACAACTAGATAATTTCTCATTACCTTTCAATAAGTTCCAAAACATAGTTATGGAATTAATTAAAAATATTGAAAATAATCTTAAAAAAATGCAAACGTCAGTACACAATACTATCAGAAACAGATCGTGGAATATTGTTAATCGATGTATTTCTTTCAAATACAAAAAGTCTTTTCCATTTTCTACTCTTAAAGATCTTATTTTTGCTACTAAGAAGTTTATTAGGAATAATCCGAATGTTATCTTTACAAAGGCTGACAAAGGGAATATCACAGTGGCTTTAGATAAAAAAGATTACCTTGATAAGGTCAATGTTATGTTACAGGATACTTATACATACATAAGAATTAATAAAGATCCGTTAGCCTCTTTGACTTATAGATCTGGAGACACGGTAGTGTCTCGGCGCTAAGCCAAGCGCGCGACACTGCCGTGCCTCCTTTACGCGACACGGAGAATTTTCGGGGTCGAGATGATCAGATCTCAGTAACGGTTGAACCGATCAAGTTCTACAGTAGAGTAGATAGGCGGGTTCTAGGCCAAATTTGAGTTTGAGCTTTTTTGAATTTGATTTTTTGAGTTTTTTTTTTTAAGAAATTGACGACTGTGATTGGTCCATTTTTTTTTTAGTTGAGCTTTTTGAATTTGATTTTTTGAGATTGAGCTTTTTGAATTTGATTTTTTTTGAGTTTGAGCTTTTTGAATTTGATTTTTTTAGTTTGAGTTTTTTGAATTTTATTTTTTGAGTTTGAGCTTTTTTGAATTTTGATTTTTTGAAC
>NW_017275095.1:0-2198 GCF_001594065.2 Cyphomyrmex costatus
TTTTAAAGCAGCGCTAGAACCGTGTCAGTGCATATGTATCGAATGTGCCATAAGCTGCTTTCTTCACTAAACGCAGCCAATATGATTGGTAATCGCATCTGCCATGGACAAATGCGATTGACCAATTCTAATGGACAAATTGTCGATTAAAATTAATCGGAGTTGATAAAAGTTACCTTAGGAGTTGATTTAAAATATGGCCGTAACTATGGCCTAGTTTACATCGTGCAATTGATACAAGTACTAACTAGAAACTTTCTATTGAATTATCTTTCAGCATTATGTGTAAACATATACATATGTGTATTTAATTAATTATTTTGATGCATATTTTACCAATTTAATACACATTATTCTTTAAATGCATTGCTAAAATTAAGATTATTTAATAAAAAATTACTAGTTAATATGCGTATCAACTGCTCGGTGTAAAAGGGGTCATTAATTCGTTTTCCGTAACCGTAGTAGCTATTAAGCCTATTCTACAATGAACGTAAGCCATAAAAATTAACCAATCGTAATCGAATATGAGGAGAATAATCGATTACGATTGATCAATTTTTACGGCTTACGGTCATTGTAGAATTGACTTTATGCTTATTCTACAATAGGTTCGCAAGTAAACCATAAGAAATTGGCCAATCACAATTGAATATGACAAAAATAATCAACTACGATTTATTAATTTCTTACGGTTTACGACTTGTGACTCTATTGTAGTAGAACAAGGCAAATTTATTTTACAATAAACCGTATATCGTCGCCGGGTGTTGCTAACGTGTGGTCAAGAATAGTGTTCTTATAGTAAAAGTTAATGATCAAAACATGTGGTCGCAATTTTGATTGGTTACCGAAATTTACCATATGTAATAGCTAATTGGCTACTAGAGGGAGAAAGGCTTATTTGTATACGTAATTGGTTTATGACAATCTTGTAAAAAAAAGTTGACAAAAACTGATGTGAAAAACAATAATATTCAAACACATTTTTGTAAGAATCAAGGAGGAAGTACCTGCAATAAAGAATATGAAGATTAACAAATTGAAAGAATAATATTTGCAAACATATACAATAAACAGAAGTAATTTGAGAAAATTGAGTCACATGTAGTAGGAACTACTTCAGAAGAACGGCACAGTCAAGACAGCAAATAATAGCTACGTTCAGCAGACTCAACAGTTGAGTGAGTGCTTTCCATAGAAATATAGGGACAGAGCATTAGCTCCGAAGATAGACGAGGGGGGGTTGTACTGAAATGCGGGGGGCGACTGTGCCTAAACAACATGTACACACAACATAACCAAACACAACTACACACACACCATCATACACTTGCCCACACGTACAGTAACGGCCAATCAGATTTAGGCACACTTTTACCTCGTCGCAACGTCCCGTAGTAGGACCCCCCCCCCCCCCATGCTCTGTCCCTATATTTCTATGTTCATGGTGCTTTCTGCTATTTGCTACGTTTACACGGTTTGATTTACGCCGAAGTTATAACATCGATGTTATGAAAGTGGCCAATCACAGTTATTCTATTCTTCAGAGGAATAGCTATAATTGGCTACTTTCATGACATCGATGTTATAACTTCGGCGTAAATCGAACCGTGTAAACATAGTAATTAATGTATTTTTCTAGATTTAAAATTCTGATTGGATGATCTAAAATAATACAGCAATAATAGCAAGAGCGTTCACTCAACTGTTGAGTTCGTTGAATGCATCCAATGAGTAATTAATTTGTTCAGTTGAATTTTGGTTCCTTTCGTATTTTCTGGTTTTGTGATATTGTTTTCATTCCTGATTTTTATCGTCGAATTGTATTCAGAGTTATACTAAGATAATTAACCCTTAATGGTCTAACGTGGGTCGTTCAAGTCCCCTAAAAGGTACACTCTTCACCTTTAATTTCCACTTTGATTTATGTCGATAGCTTCATTTGGATTGAAGTTATGATTTTTTAAGTGATCGAGTGATTTTACACGCGGTACCACCATTTTTAATACAAAATTATATACAAAAATAATTATTTTCGACATACAAATTTTTTTTTCTTGAAATTGAAGAATTAATGAAGGTCCATGAATTTTTGCAGATTTTTTAAAGCCCTTTAACATGTCTAAAAAACGCCGAGACACGAATGGCCCACGTTAGACCATTAAAGGTGCCGAAAAAACGTTAGACTAGTAAGG
>NW_017275095.1:6720-33182 GCF_001594065.2 Cyphomyrmex costatus
ATTATTTATTATTTAAAAATAATTATAAATTATTTAAGAAATATTATTAAATACCTCCAACTTTAACCTAATGACATTCAAACATTATCTTGTATGTATTATATAGACAATTGATTTATAAATATGGGCTTTAAATGCATATATTCAATCTCTATTTGTGGTTTATCAAATAAAAAATTCAAATTTGTACAATAAAATGTGAAAGGCATAAAGTGAGTTTAAATGATACTTAAAGATTGTTAATATGTAGTTAATTAAAGAATGTATTAAATCAATAATCTTTTCAAAAATTTCACATAGTACATATAAATACACTCTATATTATATATATATGTATATGTGTGTATGAACATGTAAACTTATAATTGAGATTATATGTAAAAATCTAAAGGTATATTATATAATCCAAAACGTCCTTTTCGTAGAAAATTTTACTGGTAATATATATAGAACACATAACGTTACATTTACTATAGCATATAAAGTAACTCTTTTCTCTGAGAGAGGAAATGTTTTGGAATATAGTTTGAGGTTACAAATAAAAACCTCTCATAATATTAATAATATGTAATAATAAATAGGTACATCCATAACCTCTTGCATCCCAATTTTGCAGTAAAAATGTAAAATATGTATATACATACATGTTAATCTTTCTGTTACTCACGTGCATTAAACGTAATCTCAAAAACTAATTAAATCACGTGCATACTGCATACGTATAATAATTTCATTTTACAAAAACAATTAACTATTATTGCGCACGTGCTAGGATAGCTCTCGTATATTGCATTCTTAAAGGCCTCTTCAGTGAAATTCCCTAGCCAAGCCTTTGGACAAGTTCTGCTGCCACATTGTCAGTAAATTTCGGAACGTACTCTTTGTTCCATGATAAGTACCTTGAACAATGGTATTATAACCTTTCTTTCGGAGGCAACAATTGTTATATTAAAAATTTTGAGCAGAGGAATAAAATGTGTATAAGGAGACTCGAGTTATTATTGATAGGAAGTTTAAGTTGTTTGTCTATCGAATTATTATGGTATATGATAAAAAATCGTCCGAGAAGATGGTGAGTTCGACCGATAAATCCTGTGATAATCTTGGACATTTCCGTAATCTGTTTTTATACATAAGAGAAGAAGATCATGAAGAATTCTTCGAATTTACAAGGATGATACTAAGTCAATTCAAAATATTGTGCGATCTTGTACAGTCGGTTACTAAAAGGTTGCAACACTTTTTATTTCGATGGTTTTCGGAACTCGCAAAAATTCTGACAGAGCAGTCCAGCATGACCAATGACCACTGAAAACGATCTCCGATCGTTTATATTCAGTGGTCATGATAGGTTACGAAAATTGTCAAAAAAAAAAAAAAAAAAAGTGATGCGGAATCGTTTCGTATACGGTGAAATAAAAAAAATGTATTTGGACAAGGGTTAAGATAAACTTCGGATACCATAAAATATATCGTTGTAAGTAATAATGAAGTAAACGTTAAATTTATTTATATTTTCAAAAATAATAAATAATATATTACCTCAAAGTAGTAATATTATAAAAAAGTAAAGTAGTAATATTGTCTATATAAGTAAAGTTAAGTAAAGTAGTAATATTGTCTATACTTCTATTATATGTGTGTCTATATTTCAAGTTGTGTCTATATTTCATTTTTGTTGACCATTTTGACACACGGATCGCGCAGTCCATTCTCTATGTCTTTGGTTGTTACTTATAGGTCCAACCAATCATCACCCAAGTGCTCCCGTGTATCGTCTTATCCTTGTTTAACATGGTTGGACAATAAAGATAAAACGATATACGGGAGCACTCGGGTGATGTTTTTGAACGCAGCCCTTGAACAATGGTATTATAACCTTTCTTTTGGAGGCAACAATTGTTATTCGGCTTGGCCGAACTTCAAACGGCAAAGCGACAGCAGCTCATAGGGGGTCAGAGTGGGGAGAGCCGCTAGCGTTTTGATGCTGCGTGAAATGGCATCTTAATATAAAATAGATGTTGGATCAAGTTTCCGTTCTACGACATTGTACGATTAGTGTATACCAGCGACTACAGCGAATTGTGTAACAGGCCTTAATGCTGGATTCACATTGCATCCGACTTTCGTTGTATGACGACTTTGCAATGAATCAGAAAACAGGATTTTGCTTCGTATCGATAATACGATTCTTCTGATTGACAGAGTACATATGGTAACTGAAACGATTCGATTAGCTGACACAAGTTAGGAAGGTGTACGTCGTATGTGAAGGCACCTTAAGCTCATTCTACATTGGTCATATCGTAGGCGTCGCAGGTTACAAATTTGTTGCAACAATCAATCCGATGTGTCAATTTAAATAGCGTTTTCGATTAACCGACTCGACCCGACTCCGGGTCGGGTAATCGGGTTGACTTCGATCAAGTTCGATTTGAGACTCAATCATAGAACTTATAATACTGAACTTATAATAGGAATAACCTATCTAAGCAGTGTGTGGAAAGTGTGAGCAACTGAGAGCAGGACAGAAGATGTATTGCTGTCCTGCTCAGTGATTTTTTCTCTTTCTGCGCATGTGTCAATCCAAGCAGAAAAACAAGTACATATGTAACATCGAAATGATATTTCGACAAAAACATGACATGAAATGACATTTTCGACATTTTGACAAGTATTTATTAATATATTACGAGTTTCTAATACACTTACTTGTGATAAGACGCTGTTTTATCACGATTACCACACAAAACAAAATACCGAACCATTTTCGATCGTCTCAAAATTAATAAGCAAAAAATCTTGCAAATATGGCTATGTTGTCATGGTTGCATCTGAAAATTTTGATTGGCAGAGGATGATCATGCGCATAAAGAGAAAAGTCACTGAGCAAGATAGAAAGATATTTCTGTCCTTTTTATGTTGCTCACAGTTCTACACTAGCATTCCTATTCTAGTATTATAAGTTCTATGAACTCAATACCTGCATTGACCTGCACAGTGTCATGGCGGAACAGTTGTCTTCTATAACCTCAATAATAATATCTCAGAAATAATCAGAAATTGTTTATCTTACCAACTTTAAATGACATATACCATTTATCGACTCGCACAATTTTCGTAAGATAAACAACTTCTGATTATTTCTGAGGTATTATTATTGAGGTTATAGAAGACAACTCTTTCGCCATGACACTGTGCAGGTCAATGCAAGTAATCTGAGTCTCAAATCGAACTTGTGATCGAAATCAACCCGACCCGGAGTCGGGTCGAGTCGGTTAATCGAAAACGCTATTAGAAATTGTTATCAGTTTATCTCAATAAGATTAACAAACAAAGGTATTTGTGAAAATGAAAATTCATGAGTAATGCATTGCACTCATGTAATTAATCAGCAGAATGCAGTAGTAACAAATTGCTCGGATCATTAGCTTTGTTATTAGCCGAAAAAAAGAAACGGGGCAACATAAAAAAGCGTTTTTAGGTTGCACCAATTTTTTGAAAAGCATACACCAATATCGACAAACTAGAAAACGTAAATAGCATCACAAATAGCTAATATCATGATGCTACAACTATTTTTGTAGTTATTGAAATTGGAGCCTGCATTGTTTGGACATGTGTGAGCATGAATTTTATCATGCCTTGCGGCCAACACTGAAATTCGATTTGTGGTTTTATAATTACTTTCGGATATCATATTGTACCTAGAGAAACAATATATGTGCGAGAGCCAATAAGTGCTGCAGAACGATTGACATTGACATTATGGTAGACATCTTTTATTTTTAATTTAATTACCTATATGAATGTGTTATAAACGTTACCAAATACTCTATTATATTACATTATAACAGCTATTATATTTATATATATGGCTAGTGACTCCAATGTCTTCAATGATATCAATTTGATAGGCTTGACATAATGTTATTACTACACATGCAAAATTATTTGGGACCATTTGTGTCCTTTGATCCTTCTACTTCAATTGCTTAAAAATAACTAATAGAGAATTGTAGAAGATTTTGAAGGTCTATGGGACTTCCTACATTGCATTGGGGCAATTGATGAAAAGCATGTAACCATTCAAGTAAGTTATACTTTATTACTTCTTTTCAGACATTATTTAATTATCAGAATCTATTTAAAAAAATAGATAAAACAATATAAACAGACTCCAATTTTCTTGTATGTGAAAAACATAATAATCTTTGTGTATCAATGTCCAGACAATGCAGGTTCCAACTACCATGGTATAAATTTTTATCATATTTTGTTTCTATATATATATATATTCTGTTAACTCTTAAGCTGATTTTCATGTGCAGCTTAAAGAACGAAATTCGACGAATCTGGAGGTCTTTGCCACGTGAATATGCGATTTCTTTAGTGGAAAGTATGCCTCAGAGGTGCCAGTCTATTATAGACTGCTGGACTCAATATAATTGCATTTTGACCACAATCCTACTGAATACAATCAGTATAAATTTAAGGCTAATAAGCCATTTTTCTTTGAGATAAGCCTGCCACGTTCTTATTAGACAGACTGCGTATATAAATTGTGTACAATAAATTTTAATATAAATTCAATAGATAGATAGATTTTTATAGAGAAAGCACAAATTTTACAGATACTCTACAAGATATTTGGCTATTACTTAATTTCCTATTAGTGTTATGATTTCGGAAAATATGTTGTCTGAATGCATATATTTGAAATGTTAATTTACAGACACTGGTCAAACACTAAAAGAAAGCATTTTTTTTATTTTTATGAAAGTACTGGTGGATGTTATAAGTTTTAGTATTTCTGAGATTAATGGTGCATGTTTTACATTTGAACATATTACAATTTATAGTCCTTATTTTCATTTTAATACTGACCTTTTAATGTCGAGATGCCTTTAATTAGAAAATACACTTTATGACGTCGCTTATGAAGCATGTAAATTGTAAAATATCAGTGCAGAATATGATTCTCAATGGGCAGGCACACTTTTTACTAAAATACCGTGATATCACACTGCCGACAGTAAAATTCCGCGCCAGGCTGTAAATTTACTGTATAGGAGTGAAATTTAAATACATGACATATATAATATTACGGATAAATATGGATATCAAATATTCACGATATATATTAGAAGTAAATTTATAAATTATTTGTAAATATACCACATTCAATTAACTTTTTGTAATATTTTAGTATTTTCCATTGAAAGTAAGAGAGATATTACAAATTTTAAGTAAAAAAAATTACAAAAATCTGATAAATTTATCAATAAATAAATACATTTTCTTTGTAAATTCACATCGATTTTTATCAGTGCACAAGTTCTTTGTTAAAACTAATGACATATAATACTAGAGATAATATTACATTACCATTTTTTCTTATTAACGATAAAGATTTTCCACTTAAAAGTTACTTGATGCGACCATTTGCTAAAACAAAACATTTGCTGGATAATAAGCAGCGAATATTCAATTATCGATTATCATAAATTATCGATAAAAATGTATTCGGCATTCTCATTGCAAAGTGGAGAATTTTACAGAAGTTTCTGAGTTTAAAATTGGAAACTGCAGAAATTATAGTACAAGTTGTAATACTTGTTTACATAATTATACGTATAATCACTTGGTTAAATAACAATCAATATTTACATAGAGATATTGCAGATAAAGAAAGTCCTAATAGTTACATAATAGCAGGAAACTCTGAAGAAATTTAGTAAAAGATGATTTCGTTGCTTCTTTGAGACGAGTTGGAGTAAATATAGAATATGCTTTGCTTCTATAAAACAATGTGAAATTTTATCTTTATCAGGAACATATTTTAAACCTTTTATAATTAACATGTAACCACTTTTATTCTCATTTAATATACCAAGCCAGAAAGTGATAACGAAATGGATTCAATGTCAATTTAATGATTTCAACATTGAGTCGATGTCGATTTGACATCAATTTGATAGGCATCGTCACCTTTCTTTTAAAACGCCTATGCATCGTTCTGCACAAGAACGGGCGCAGGCATGACACTGCGTGTATCATGCTGATGATGTACCTTCAGCTTCATCCAACTTAGGTGTCATCAATATGGCAATAACGAGTAAGCACTATCATCTGCAAATAGGCAATATATATATAGTTTATTATATATAGAGAGATTGTTGCCACGATTGAAACAAATAAAACTACTTAAATGTGTTATTACCGAAAAGCCAAATATCTTTTCGCCCTGCAGCATACATCTCTTACAAATGATAAATACACGAGAAGCTCTCCAAACTCTGGCATCGTGTGTTCTTCCACCGTATGCAGCGTTTATAGTAAAAATTGTACCCTCGTAATCTGACACCTATAGATTTACAAATACATTAAATTTCTTTGTAAAATTTATCATGGACTATAAATTAATGTAACATCATTATGTAATTAACATTATAAATCAAGACAATGTTATACGAACTATAAGAACATTCAGTGAATGATATAATTTTCGGTTAATGTAGAGGTGTTCCCTCTGCATTTGGTAGAACAATCGCTATATGAAGTCATAACACCAGGAAATTGTATAAGTGTCCAAAATCTGTAACATTAAAATATATATAAAATATATTCACTGTATAATTATGTGACTATTTAAAGAATAATAATTAAATCTTATAGTTATAATTAATTGTTCTTTTATTTTAAATTAATTTATAAAACTTACACTTCTTTAACATATTGTATTTTTACATCTTCAATTGGAAATTGAATCCAGTCATCCATTAAAATATTGAGTGCATTGACTACATTTCATAGAATCTTCCTAACTGATGGCTGATTTACACACGATAATAAAAAGTCTTGACCAACTTGCTTTTGATACGAACCAGAGGCAAAAATATTTAATGCAGTTAAAACCTATAATTAAAATTTATTCGTAATAAATATTAAGTTTTCAGTAAGAAATAATAAATCATTATATTTCTTTATAAATTTAATACCTGTAATTCAACAGGAATTGCATGACGTTGTCTTGGATTTGGTAGTAGAGGTCGTGTATCTTTTATAAGCTCTTATACAGTTTCTCTGAATAATCTTTAAAAAATTAGAAAGAAGTTTACCATTATTCATTCTATTTGTCAATATATTATTCATTTTATTAAATTTTTTAAGTATAAAATTTTTTAATTATTAAAATTATTATATTTTTATTGTATAAATATCTTTAAGCAAATATAACCTCAAAAGTATCAAAAATTTCATTTACCTGTAAAGACAGCAGAATTCATTTTTCGGCATACTAAAGAGATCTGAGGCATCCCGTAAATGAATTCTTATTCTACGTCCGTTACGGTTGAGTGGTTCGGCTGAACACATTAAGAAATAATTCTTGAATATAAGAACTGACTATGAATACCGGCCTTAGATGTCGATGCATGAATTGCATTAGCTACTGTAAAGCCGCGTCTACATAAGTCGCAGAACACAAAACGCAGTTCACAAACGTGGACGCAACGCACCACATATTCGCAGGTCGAAAATCACGTACATACATCTACATCGATGGCACGCAGACGGCAGAAGGCAGACGCAATAGTGTAGGTTAGCTGATCCAAACGAGATTTAAATTAAACATCTGTGTTATCTGTGATTATTTTCTTTAAACATCCGTGAGCCTTTAACATATAATGCAATATTATTACTTACAATTGCAATAAATTTCCTCGTTCTTTCCGAGGTGTAATATGGAAGCCTATCAATTTTTTTCATTTAATTCGCGATTACGAGATTGTCAGCTAGCCATACTTATTTTCACGCTTTGCTAGTTTCTAATTGATTAACACAGATACAGCAAACACAGAAGGTCAAAGTTGAACAAACCACAGACTTCTATAGGAACAAACTGTGGAACAAACTCGTTACGTGTCGTAAATTTGCGAATGCGTACCGGAAAAAACGTCATTTGTGTACGCGTTTGCGAATTACGTTTTGCATACTGCGTCTTATGTAGACGGGGCTTAATGCCTTGTGTCCACGATGCTATAGAATTCGGACCAAATTCTCGAATCGAAAAATGTGTAACCATGTCAATTTGCCGTCTTTCCGTAAAAATTACATTTTGATTGACTACACATTTCGGGATACAAGAACTCGGACAAAGCACCGTGGACACATGGCTTAAAGCATTAACAAATCACATTTGAGGCATTTGGTTATATGACGAATGTGATTGGTCAATTTTTTTTTTATTTGAGATCTTGGACCGATTTCTAGCATAGTAGCATCGTGAACATAGAGTTTTAGAAGTCACAAATCATTTCCCCCGTCCAAGGGAACTTGCAACAGAAATAATATAAGATGCTTAGAAGGCAGGTAAAAATGAAATTTTATGCTTATATGTTTGCTGTGAAATACAGTTTAGATCAAATTAAAAATAAAAACAGTAAGAGAAGAACACTAATAATAACAGAAATAACAGTAATAACAGTAATAATATATAGGATAAATACATTTCTGACTATATATGATTATGAAGACATTTCAGAAGATATTCTAAAAAATATCGGAGAATTGAAACTATTTAGAATAATGCAGTCTATAATAAAATATTTTCATTTTTTAATAAACGTTTCTTTGCTTTTATTGTATCCAACGTATCTTAAAGTATAATATCTTAATATATAAGTACTACAGTTTAGATACATTAAGTATACATATCACTCGTATTCGTACTGAATCTTATAAATATTTCATATTGTACTTTCAGAGATCGTCCCGTTTAACCACTTTGCAATACAGTTCCTACATCTACTCACAGCTACTCAATGAAATGAAGTATATCATTTTCTTTAATAATTAAACAAAATCTTTTTTCCATTCACTGATCAAAAAATACTGCAGTGTAAATACACGAATATCTTATTTAATACTGCTTGCTTTTGAACAATTAAATATAACAAACGTGTATTACTTAATATAAACATTGTGCTTAAATAATATTTTGACTCATCATCTTGCCAATCTGAAATCGATATTATTTTGTTTTTATAAGTTTAACTATTAAGTCGGCAGCACATGTTTTTCTTTCTGCTGGATTGCTAGCTGGATTTAGCATCTTGTCACTGTATTGGCTGCAATTTTAGCAATACTAGTTAGCATCCAGCAGGAAAAAAGCATTGTGTACCGTCGTTATTACTCTGATTATTTCATATAAAACTCTAAACGAATTTAACAAAGATATAAATCATAATTTTATACTCATATCTCTATCATAATTGGTAATATTATTCTCTCTTATTAATGTAATTTTTTATTTTGTTTTCAAATGTTTATCTATATTTCAAATGTTACCTTTATTATTACTACTTTCTAAACAAGACCTTGAACTAGTATTACTAATCTTTATGTTTATTTTTGGACTTTGGTTTTTTAAGTCCAAATAATTTCAAGCATTTTCTTTTTATACTGAAGTCACTGGTGTCAATCTCAACGAAAATGCGGTCAGGATTCCTATAATATTCCGTCATATTTGATAATATATGATATTATCATAGTAAAGTATTAAAATAATGAATTTGAGAGATTATATTTGTATTACTTTAAGTATAAATACATTTAAATGAAAAATTAATAACATCAATAGTCGATAAAGGGAGTGGTTCACTTGCACACTGTAGCAATTGCCCACTGCCTATCACACAGCAACTTCTGCCTAGAGTTTTTTTTTATTTCTTTTTCTAGTACTGTGGTTGACTTGTACGCAATTGATTCGTGTGCAAAATTGATATACAGCCATCGATAAAAACGCAATACAATTATATACATTTGATTACACATACCTATATAACATGTCCAAATCATTTCCTCTTAAAATTTCAAGCATTTTCTCTTTATACTGAATTTATTTATTGCGGACAAGAAAGAATATTTTGTTAACTGCAAAGTTATTATCAGCTAGAAACACAAATAATATATGTATATTAATCACATGCTTTTCTTAAACATTAAAAATAATATATATATTAAACAATAACACACACACACACACACGCACACACATATTATCTACGATAATATTTTCAAAAGGCACAGTAAACATATTTCATATATTAATACAAAATAAAATTTTTTTGTAAATATACATAAATTAGGTTGTTTCTAATCTCTAAATCCCTGGATCTCAGAAACAACTTTATTGAGAAATTTTTCAGATAAATATTGCAGGATATGAGGAAGAGATGACAAAAATATGATATTGACTTAATCTTGAAAACAAACTATTTTCTGAAACGTTTTTCTATGTCAAAAGACGTTTCCAGATCCAGAATTTGAGTTTTATGTTAAATGTTCATATGTAATAAAAATAACCTCCAATATATATACATACATATTTTATTTACTTAAAATCCGTTCGTATTCCTCTTTCTCATCAGTAGCAAAGTCTAATTCAACATCTATTCCATTTACTTGGAAATAAAGACATTTTTGCCCAATATTATTTTACCAAATCTAACCGAATAAAGTGGTCTCAATTATACATGATAGTATGAAGTAGTACACCATAGAGATGAGTAGTTCGCGAACGAACGGGTCATATGAACGAATCTTTTACGTGAATTAGATGAACTATTTCACAATTCTCAAACTAGATCAAATTGAACTACTTTATCGACCAACGACAAATGCCAAACTGGCAATTGAGGCCAAAATATTTGGCGAATTCAAGACAGCAAAGCGGCTAGGTACGCTTGCCAAGCGATCGAATATGATTGGTTGGATCTATAAGTAATAACCAATTACGTTTATTTGCTTGTCGAGCAGGCTAGCCGCTTTATCAACTTTAACGTGCTTATTGGTTGCGTTCAATAGAGAAAGCAGCTTTGCAACTGTTGTAAAATTCTTTAATATGATTGGCCTTACTTACAAGGGAAGTATCACAACTGTCCGCCTCCGATTTGATTCTCCATGAAATATGTTGTTAAGCACGAAAATCTAAGAGACACGTATTTTTTATACGTCCCCTAACTCATGTTTAAGAGATGAAACACTCCTTTGAAAAAAAAACGGTATTTTTCTTTCGAGGCGAATATCGTCGGAAGTATAAAAGATATAAAAAAATTTTTTTAACAAAAGTTGTACGGTTTCAAGAGTACTTTAAACATACAAATTAAAATTAATTTAAAAAATTTTTTTCTTTAAATAATTTTGCTTAAAAATTAAAAAAAAATTTTTTTCTTCAGATTTGTTGAAAAAATAAGATTACCACAAAAATGGTCACGTGATAAAAATTGACGAATAGCAAGCGAATATGACGCTTAATATCAAGATTGAGCGTAAAATAAGAAATTCATTATACTTTATTACATGTTGACTCGATCGAAAATGTTGTTTAAATTCTTTATTATTATAGGCATATATCATTGTTTCAATAAAACATTTTATTCTCGACGTTTACTTTCACCAAGAAAGAGTTCTATATCTTCATCAGTACTTTCACTTAAATTAGAACTTGTAAAAATTGCCTGGAGTATCATGGCTTTAATTCTATTCATTTTTCGTATTATATAATTATTAAAAAAATTAAAGCAAGCTTGTGAGTTGCAAGCTACTGATTTTTACTAGTTAGTGGTTAGGATTATGAGTTAACGGGTTCGAAACACTTATCGACTTATTCAATAGCTTATAGGTTAAAAATAACTAGTTCGGAACACTTCGATTTAGTTATGGGACTATCAACATCTAGAAGAAAATAAGCTAAAGTAACGCGGTTCAGAATACACATACCTAATAGCGTTTTCTCTTGGCTATCGCCCACCAGTGCAACACTCAGACAATGTAGCGTGTTTTCCCTGATTAATGGTAGGCGAACTCTTTCGGTGTAACGTGTTTCCATGGCTATAGTGTAATGCAAATTTTATACACGAAGTGGGAATTCATTCATTTCCAATCATTTCCACGATATATCTCTTACCTGCGTCGAACTATAATGGAAAACGTAAAAATGCATTTTCCGGTCCAATTTGGAACTATGAGTGGACCTCTCCTATTTATACTTTTAGATAGAATTTTAAAATATATCTTAATTAATTTTTGTTAATATTGAAAAAAACGAGCAATTTAATTCAAAGATAAAAATAAAAAAATAAACAAATATAAACTAAGTAAAGGACTCTTTCTTTAAAAACATAATAAACATGAAAATGGCATTGTAAGAGTCAAACGAAAGGAAATTAACAACAAATTAATACATATATTCTAAATTAATGAACTTATAAAATTAACATATATGTAACGATTAAATAACAGATGTTAATTACATAACTAGTTTCGACCACCAAATCTGGTCCTCTTCAGTTGAAACACTTTGCGTTGAAATGTACAAAATTATGGAAAAACATCAATACATAAGTAAATCCTGTGCGTAGTTAAATATATAACTGAAAAAACAATAGAATGAACATATATTAATTAAAGGATTGTAATCTTAAATTCTAAGAATAAAAAATAACGATAATAAAAAAATAAAAATAATGCCTATAGTCGGGTAGTCGAGTCAATACACTTTGGTGTTGGTGTGATGTAGTAAATGTGTTTATTGTCGAATTGTGTACAAACGTTTCGATCCTAGTTTCATGGATCCTTATTAAAGTGAACATCTAATTAATTATATGTCATTATACTACCTGGAACAATGATATGAAATTAGATGGATGCAGAGAAACATGTCTTGAGTGAGTGGTCATGTGCTGTAGATTCAAAGATAAAAGTACGTCATTTTTAAATTTCTAAGAATAACTAAAATTTGTCTCTCATCGTATTGTCTAACAACGGACCATTTTATAAATTGTACTTTGATACAATATTATAAGAAACTATAATTATAGTCACTGTAACTGGATAATTTACAAAGGTTTATGGACTCTTACTATTATACCGAAATTAATAATATAATGTCAACCATGCGAGTGAGATTATACACTTATTATTTTATATATAATTTTTACATTTTTAATTTTATAATTATATAAAGTATATTATTGTTTTGTTTAACAACTTGCGGTCATTTTTTCTGTAACATTGATAATGACCTAATAGAAGTCAAAACGTCTGTTGTCTATGTTTTTTGTAGTTTAATTAAACTACGTAATTTTAACCAAATGAAAATTTTTATTTACTAACAATTGTATATTTTAACGATTTTTTTGGCTCATAGCCCTTTTTCTTTTTCATTATTGATAAAAATACAGTTTATATAATATTATTAGAATTAAAATCAATAAAAAATTCCATCAATCTGAGTCTGATGACATATGATATTTTATTGATTTAGTGTTCCTTGGACCTAGTCGGTTGATCACCAGTACTACAACCAGATTGTGGTGAACCTTCTTTCTTCGATGAATTAGCTGGCTTACTCGTCTTTTTAGTGTTTTTTGTATAGATTCGATTTCGACACGGGTTCTTTCAAACTATTGAAACAAATTTTATAATAAACCGCAAAAGTATCATATCACAAAGTTCTTGATATTTTTGAATTCTACACTGTTTAATTATGTCGGAGTACAAAAAGTGTAATACTTAGTATTTAATATTAATAACACACACCAGATGGAACAATTAATTTCATATCCGAAAGTTTTTGTGGAAGAACCACTGATGCTACAATTGTTGAGCTCAGCAAATACTTAGATGCAGTCCCGAATAATTGTACAGTCATGGCTGATCGAGATTTCAAAAATATAGAACTACTCCAACGAAAAGGTATTTTAATTCGATCACTTAGCATATCGAGTAATTTGAA
The DNA here is from genome assembly GCF_001594065.2 of Cyphomyrmex costatus. NCBI lineage: Eukaryota > Metazoa > Arthropoda > Insecta > Hymenoptera > Formicidae > Cyphomyrmex > Cyphomyrmex costatus. The sequence continues at coordinate 20,522 of NW_017275095.1, forward strand.
ACCAACGAAGGAGTAAGTAGAGACTCGATGTATTGCTAGCTTAAGGATTCACATTGAAAAAGCTATAGAAGAATAATTTGAGATTTTGAAATCAAACTCTATAATTCATCATACTCTTACCGATGCTGTAGATGATATGATTATTGTGACAGCAGGTTTAATTAATATTCAAGTACCACTCATTGCGCAATAATATATTATAAATATCTAAATGTATTTTTTTTTTTGTAAAATTTTATTTTTTTATTTCATCGACAAAGTCCTTGCTAACTGCATCTGAAAATGTACTGATCACAGGAAAGTTTGAATTTAATAATAATCCCCACTTCTTTTTAATTTACATTGCAGAATTTTCTCCAACTCTTTCAGTAATTCCTTTTCTAAATACCTGCCTCATTCCATCGCATCAGTATCTCTGATTTTTGTAATACTAATGATTTGTTCGACTAGTGTCTCTTGTGATGTCCGACAGTGAGCTGTTTCATATATCCAAGAAACTGTTATTCGCCCATACCTTGATTCTTGCCATAAAACATATTCACTTTGGTCAAATGTATCTTTTGCATCTTCTTCGCATCACCATTTCCATACTTGCAAAGTTTAAAAAACTGCCAGCATTTGTACAAGTAAAGTTTAATGAAAATTTGTGCAATAATGAATGTACAGATAAGTCTCAACTTAAAGATTTTCGTTGCAGGAAATGCCTCGACAACTGACAGTCAAAGTTTTTGTTATTTATTTCTTGTAAAACTGTTTTCAAGAAGCCTGCACTGCTTGGAAGATCAGGAAGGACATTGCTTCGACTAAATCAAATTTTTTACCTTCATGCTTCGAATATTGGCACCGACCTGTGCCAGTCGAGGTTTTTTCTAATAACATACAGTTGATGTTGGTACAGGTTTTTCATCTCGACGATGTATCCACATTAGAAAAGTGATTACATGTTTACAATCACCTAAAATTAATTAAAATTAATTAGTTAATATATATTTTAATATTTTATTTCTGTTTTAATAACAATGTATAATACCTTCAGAAGCTGCACTGTCTTTGCATTTAACATATCTGACTCTCATGGTCTTCATCGACGATCATAGATATATTATTATTTACCCGATGTTCAGGACAAATTTTTCCACGAACATGGCATGTATTTCTTTCTCTTTTTAATTCTATGCATATCCAACTGCTAAGTCATAATTTTCACTTTCAACTTTGTACCAAAATTGACATGAAAATTAGGTTATGTCACATTGCCATGGTTGTTCAAAAATGCATCTTCATTTAAAATATGTTCTACATTCATTTAAATATCATAGTTAATTAGTTATAATTTTATATGCATGTGTTATTGTAATTGTACTAACTAATCTAAAATATTTACTTACCGTTTTGCTTTCACACCACGAGTTTCTGCGACATTAGATGCGTTCAAGTTGACAAAGCGGCTAGCCTGCTCGCCGAGCAAATGAACATAATTGATTGTTACTTATAGGTTCAACCAATCATATTCAATCGCTCAGTAAATGTATCTAGCCGCTTTACCGTGTTGAACTCGCCCATTAAATTTTCGGCATTCTTTTATTGCTATTTTCAATAATTTTTCGTTTAATTCGCGATTACGAGATCGTCAGCCATACTTATTTTCACGCTTTGCTAGTTGAACAGACTCGATACGTGTCGTAAATTTGCGAATGCGTACCGGAAAAAACGTCACTAGCTTCCGTGTTTGTGAACTGCGTTTTGCGTGCTACGACTTATGTAGACGGGGCTTAATATATAGTGTCCACGATGCTAGTTCGGTTGAAATTTTCGGATCGAGAAATGTGTAACCAATCAATTTACCGTTTTTCCTTAAAAATTACATGTTGATTGACTATACATTTCGGGATACAAGAATTCAGACAAAATTCTAACACCGTGGACACATGGCTTAAAGCATTAACAAATCACATTTAAGGCATTTAGTCATATGATCAATGTAATTGGTTAATTCTTTTTTCATCTGAGATCTTGGACCGATTTCTAGCATCGTGAACACGAGGACTTTAGGGGTGCGTTCCAAAACTCGACTGTCAACTCTGAGTATCTTTCATCCTTGTTATTCGCCGAATGTTGAACAAAGATAAAAGATACTCGGAGTTGACAGAGTCAAATTTCGGAACGCAACCTAGAAGTCACAAATCACTTTTCCCGTCCGAGTAGGGTTGCCAGGTGTGGCGCTTTTCCGCCGAAATGGCGTCTTGAGTTAGTGATTTGGTGTATGAAAATAAATTTTTGACGCTTGGCGCTAAAGTGGCGCCTTTCCCTTTCAATAACAGCTAATGACGTTTAGTCAAACAAAGTTGAGTTTTAGAACGTAGCCCTAATATATAATTGGCCGACATATAGCTTTGCTGTGTTCCAAAATTACAATGGCCTGGTTTACATCTTGAAAGAATTAGTACGCGTATTAAATTTGTTTCATGCGTTTACATCGCCAATTGTATCATTTGATACGCGTATCAGTTTAGTACGATACTCCTGCTTGATACGCTCGTACCAAAATAATCCGACAGCGTTTACATCGTGCGTACTAAATGTTTAGTACGAATTTGATACGAATATAGTACCTAATACGCGTATCAAGTGCACGATGTAAACCAGGCCGATATAAGGTGTCATCAACCCCTCCATTTTGCATCACCAATTGTCATCGTGCTCATCTATTGTAGGAATAGTTCCGAAGAACCACTTGATCGAGGATGCGTTTCGAATCGGATGCAATCAACCTAATATTTTTAAAACTATTGGCAACTTCAATTGAGCAATTGATTCTTACCGATGAGTGTCCGTGGATGGGCTCGACTCGTTTATGACGATATTCGAAACAATATAATATTGAAATGTAATAGCAATAATATGGTACACACAGAATATAGTATTGTTTTTGTAAAAATGTGTACTTATTAAAAAAAGTAAGAATAAAATATCGTAATACCCCAGCGATGCTAGTAGATAAGGAATAATTATACTGACAAGGGGACGCTCAAGCTAGTATATCACGGATTTGTTTGAAAAAAATTGAGGTGATACTTTGAGACAAAAAAAAATTTAACCGTGTTTCGGTATTTTACTCCATAGAGCCCCGATTGGTCAAAAAAAATTAAAGTTCGATCCCTGGAGTATGCATTTTTTTTTTATTATTTTTATTTTATTATTATGATATTACTGTAAAAAATAATATATTATTTTGATTAAATCCCTTGCCTTATACTTCTCAATATTTCCATCTGGTTTCATTTTCAGTCGAAAAACCCACTTACTAGAAAGTGCTCTGAATTCTTCTGGAAATGACACTAGATTCCATGTCTGATTCTCTTTTAATGACGATATTTCCTTTACATTGCTTTTTTCCACTCGCTACAATGTTGATTATTAATTGCTTCGGTGTATGTTTTAGGATTGCTTGGTAAGCCAAAAAAGATTTTCTGCTAGCACAACAATCATTCAGATGAGAAGGTCTTAAGGATGAGCGATTTCTTAAATTATACTTTGATGAGTCTTGTACATTCTCTTTTTTGTCTGTATCAATCATTGTTCTATTTAAATCATTTTGCATCTTCTATATTATCGCTGGTTTCTTCTTCTATATCTTCCTTATTGTGCTTATTTTCATTTTCTTGTGCATTTTCTTTTTCTCTATCTTCATTGTCTTCATTTTCACTATCTTCATCTTCATTTTCTTTGTTCTGCTTTTTCTTATCTGCATCCCTTAGTGGTATCATTACTGTTTAATCACATCCACCAGGTTTTTCCAAGAATTTAACGTCTTTAGACATGATTACCTTGTGACTTTCCTTTATCCAAATCCTAGTGTTCATCTTTATTGAATCCTACGAAATATCCTTTAATCACTTTCTTATCCATCTTTCGACGGTTCTGATTTGGAACATGAGCAAAACAGGTAGAGCTGATGATCCTTAGGTGGCTTTTCGTGGTTTTCTTCCCATCCATAATTTGTATGGATTTACATCAATGAGTAAAGATTTTCGGTTCTATTCAAGACGTATAGATAGCAGTTGTTACTAATTCTGCGCAAATCGCTGGTGGGTAGCTTGCTTCGGAATTTGTGTATTTGAAAGTTCTCGCCATTTTTATGACAGTACGATTTTCGCGTTTGCTTCCACCGTTCTGTTATGGTGTATATGGAGCAGTCTTTGTACGACATCTGTTTGAAGAATTTTTCTAACCTCTTCATTGTCAAATTCTCCTCCGTTGTCATTGAATAATTCTTTTATTTTGTGTCCTAGCGTCTTCGCATGTGCAAGCATATTTTTCAAAACATTTTTGACTTCTGATTTTCCTGATAAAATATCCATAACAAAACTTTGTGTAACTATCCTTAAATATCACTGTTTTCTGTCTGGTTACGAGTACCAAATGGCAAATAACGAGCCCTTTCCATATATACATGGTTTGTACAGTACTTCGTTGAGTTTTACATATACTCAAGTTCTTTTTCGAGTAAGTTTTTAACGTGACGTTTATCTTGGTGTCCCTATCTTTCGTGATAAAGCTGCAGTGTTGAGTTGTCTGTGACAGCAATGTTTGCTGTCGTTACATTTGATAAGACAGGTTTGATGACAACTTTATAGAGAGAACCTCCAATTTTGTGTTCTCTATATATCATAGTTTTTCCGCCAATTTTAAGCCAACATTTTGTAGCATACGACTAAAATTCGCTATCCTGATTTCTTTCTTGTGCAGCTATAACAGAGAAAATATTTTTCTAGAGATTTTTGGAAAATATCGTACATCAGTCAGTGTTATTTCCTGCGATTTTCTATCAATTATTGATATAATCTTGACTTTGCCTTCTTTCCACTTTCTAAAGTGTTTGTAAAGTTTCGTTTGAACATACACAATTGAGTTATCAATTCATCAAACGTCTTTTCGTCCTCCTTAGATAGCAGCATCCAGTTTGACTGAAACGTTTCAAAGTTAGTTGGCAGGATGTGTAAAGTTTTACAAACAAGCAATAAATATGGCAAAGCATGCACACCTTTGATTCTTAAACCATTGTTAATCTTATTCCAAAGACTTCTTTATTTAGCAGTGTGTATAGAAACGTTATTACCATTTGTCCAACTAAATGCGAAAAATTTACATATATCTTGAATAAATGATCTTTAGATCAACGCTTCAAATTGCTGCTTCAGTGCCTCCCTGCATCACGAGCCGTCTTCTTGTCCATGATCTTTTGATATACAGCATCGGTTACTGAACTTGTTATCATGGACTTCGCATAACTGTTTGCTTTGCAATACAGCTCTTTTCTCTTTATGTTTTTTGAATTGAGCCGCTGAAGAATCTGTAGCAATGTTTCTGGCTTAGTGATTTTTTCGTCAATGACATCTAATGCTGGATTCACACTGCACCCGATATGCGTTGTACGACGAGAAAACAGGATTTTGCTTCGTATCGATGATGTGATTTTTCTGATTGATCGCAGAGTCGTCGTACGACACATCGGATGCAGTATGAATCCAACATAAGGTTCCCTCATGATAATCAAACATATCCCGAATTTTGTGTTCCCATATGGGCCAATTAGACTCACCGCTAAGTAGTTTAATATGCTTTATTAGATCCATCGTTTTGCAGTTCTTTTATCCTTATTACACAACGATAGGCGTTGTCTCTGGGTCCATAACCTATTAAAGTTTCATTAATATATTCAGCTTCAGCCTCTCATTGAAGCGGTGCTTGTAAAGGCTCATTAAATGAGTAGGCAAATCAGTCTGCACAATGCACTTATAAAAGAACTACAACATTTACTTATAATGAACGGAACATAAATAAAAAAAGTACAAGGCAGCAGCCAAGAATAAGCAAAGCATATATATAGAAAGGTAATCTTCCGAAAAAATAACATGTTTCAATTTCAAGAACTACAACATTTACTTATAATGAACGAAACATAAATAAAAAAAGTACAAGGCAGCAGCCAAGAATAAGCAAAGCATATATATAGAAAGGTAAAGGTACCTTTTCATGCTGACGTTTGACGCTCATTTTCAGCGTCAAAACAGATCAATGAAAATTATCCAATCACATTTTACATATGCATCTCTATAAGGGAAATGCGATTGGATAATTTTCTTTGAATAGGTATTTAAAATATAACAGAAAATGTGCACTGCAATCGTATCGAGATCGACAATTCGACCATAGACATAGTATAGATAGACCAAGCATGCGGCGGGAGACATGGCAATCACGTGCAAGAAGAAGGGAACACATAGCACATTTCCACTGGAAAAACTGGTGCAGCACTAGCGCCGTGCTAGGTTTATATAAAAACTGCATTAGTGCAGTAATAGTGCACATTCAGAGGAACACATTCGATACTGGCTGTATCGACACTGTACCGCACCGGCAGAAATGCTGTCCCTCGACGTTCGGCTGCAAATTTACAAATGCATGGAAAGCTATTACAATGAATCTCAAAATTACACGTAATGTTGTAATTATGCACAACAATTTTTTACAATATTAAAACATTTTGTGTGTAATAAAAGTATTATTATGAATATTGACAAGCGAAAGACACCGGAGTATCTCACTCGTACTAGTAACAAATGTATGAAACAGCGAAAGGACACCGCGAGCAGGCATCACGTCCAATTACGCTTTCTCTCTCGATCGTGCGCCTTGCGCTAAGGATAGAATATCGGAGCGCGCCCCACTACTTTCTCCCTCCGCGCTCCACGCCTCCTCCGCGCTCCCATTAACACGTACGTGTGCGCTCGGTACGAGTGTAACGCCGCGCGCCGAACGTCGAGGGACAGCATTTCTGCCGGTGCGCGTACTGTTTCCATTGGAAGTAGAATTGAAGTGAATTAATGTTAAAGTTTCATTGTATGACCAAATATCACGCTTATTATTCATTTTTGAACGGCTTATACTTTTAACCTTTTAACGAATAATGAAAAGATTGGCGATATTTACTTTTAATCTATTTCAGTCGTTTCCACCGACTAAAATTTAATGTCAATTCGCTGCCACTCTGGTAGAAGTTGTGGATCGAAGTGGAAATGAAATGAGCAGAGTCAAACGTATTTCCATCGAGTTAAATTTGGTTCTACGTCGCATTAGGTGCGAATTAATGCTTCGGTGGAAACTAGACCACTGTAAATAACGCCACGCTGGTTGGTTGTTACTTTGCTGCTTGATACTTGCTGCATCTAGTGTGAATTTATATATCGTAGCCGGATATCGTTAACCGTGTGTCGAATATATTCTTTTTGAAAGTACCGTGCAGAAACTTTTTGTACTTAGTATGCATAGTTCAAAATATTGTCATAATGCACGCGGTACTGATAGGTCAGTGCGAGTTCAAGTTCTCAAAAAGAACGCTTTGATACATACACGGCATTTGATACATACCGCATGTTATATGCTGCATCATCGTTTTAATTGGTTAACTCGTGACGACGCGCACGTTCAGTGGAAATGCACTCTAATAGATGGGGTACATACATTCGGCTTGTGCACACTGTATCAGTGCATTCAGATTATCTTATTCGGCAATAAAAACTGACTCAGTGTAGTGTTGAATTTATATTCGGATCAACCGAATAAACTGAACGAGTCGGCAGTCAGAGTCGGCTGCTGCCTTGCTATGATTGATCGAATGATAGTCAGGAATCCAAGAGTCAATAGTCGAGTCATAGTCGGAAGTCTGTAATGTGATTACAGTTTTATGAGTATCATCCCATGATATATAAGGTATTTCGTTCCTGGGTATCGATCATGAAACTTTTTGCCTAGGATGAAAAGTGAAAAGTGATAAATTTCTCCTCTAACTTGAATGATAAAAATTTTCACTTTTTATTTTTCATCCTAGGGAAAAAGTTTCATGATCGATACCCTGAGATGCACAGTAGTCTAAAATGGCGGCTGCTCCAATCACAATTTTGTCCAAAATTGGAAACGTATATGGCTGCTATCAGAGTTGTTGTGTATGTATATTAAATTAGAAGTGATCAAAAAGCAACAGTTAAACAGTGATAACAAGTTTTGAAGAATCACTCGACCGTGACGGACGCGATTTGGATCGAGTGCTTTCAATCAAATATTTTTGAAAGTGTTGCCGACTTTGACTGTGCATATCTTCTTCTAGATGCGTACTTCTGGATTCGTGAACTGGCTCGACTCAGGGCCTCTTTCACCAACGCCGATTAACTTAATCGACGATTAGTCCATTGGAATTGACCAATCGCGTCTGTTGTCAAAACTAAATGATAAATGCGATTGGTCAATTCCAATGGACTAATCGTCGATTAAGTTAATCGGCTTTGGTGAAAGAGGCCCTAGTCATCCTGACGCGCGTTATTGCGGTGTGACGACGTCGTAGACACAGACACCCGGTATCCGTTCAGGCTATGCCATTTTCGCGGTTGCATTATATTTTTTTCAAATTTTAATTTTGTTTTTACAATTGTGTATGTATTTTCATTAACTGCATTTGAATTTAGTGCTAAATTTTGGACAAATTTCTGATTAGTTCTAATATTTTTCTGCCATTATGCACAATGAATACCTTATATTCTTATACCATGCATCAGCCCATCATAAACTATTTCCAATAATGTAAGTATTATGATTGGTTGACGCTTATGCACATGTTTCACGTGACTAACCTTACCCAGCAAGTGTTATTGAGTACGCAGTACATAGAAATACGTTAAAAGAGTTATAAAAAGTACGTTGATTCAATTAATTAATGAAAATATTTGAAAAATGCCTCCGAAAAAGAAATATAGTGTAAAAAGAAAGAGTATATGCTTTGATACACGAAATGGAAAAGTGGCCAATACTGTGGGATGTGATTTGCGAAGGTTACAAAAGAATCGATCTGAAAAACTATTAATGATCTGGGGGCCTATTCTGTACACGCTTACTGACAACTGTCGGTGTCGTTAAGTAGCGATTTCTTGGTTATGGGGAGCTCACTGTGATTAAACATCACTTGATCCTTTTTATTATTTTTTATTTATAATTTATTTATATAATTTGCGTTGTCTCTGAAGAAGGCTCAAAAATGAGCCAAAACATGTAAGCATAATTATTATAATAAATAAGTTTTGCTTGATATATATCAGCGTATGCGTGAAGTCATCTGCACTTAATGCCTAGTGCCCTTTTCTTTTCAAGTTTATATTCATTTCTTTCTTATTATTGTTACAAAATTTGTCATAGAAATCAAACATTTGTATTTATTAATATAATAAACTTAAATGATTTTCATTTAGATATATTGATAGATATTTAGATATATAGAAACTAGTTTCGCATAATTTGCTTCTGTATATGCTGTGCTATTGCATTAGGTCCTCTGCGATGCATTACATCTTATTCTTCTTATATGTCATTTGCTTCATCTGTATGTACATCGTCAAAAATTACATTTTCTTCTATCTCCAATGGTAGTCTATAGTGTACATGCACATTATGCAAAACTGTGCATGTATTTACAATTAGTCTGCTAATATCTGGAGCATATATCAGTATACGTTGGTAAGATAAACATCTCCACATTGCCTTTAAAATTCCAAATAATCTTTCCACAATACTTCGTGCTTTACATAATTTCAGATTATAATGATATTGATGACTCCACTGAGAATAATATGCTTAATGGTGTCATTAGCTATAGTTCTAATAGATATCCAGTATCTCCTGTAAATATTGTATATGCATAGTCATGAAGTGATTCTCTGGACATAAGATCTTAAATCTATCCTTTTTAGCTGAACTTTTTACATGGTTCACCTTTCCTTTTTTTCTTTTTATATTGTAAAAAAAAAAGAAAAGACATAAACTGTACAAGAATTAGTTTAGTTCAAAAAAGCAAACCTAAGAAAACCTAAGAAAACTCCATGGGAAGTAAAAATAGAACAATAAAAATTGAAAGGTTTACCTATGTAATTAAGATAAAATTAATGCTTACCAATTAAATAAATTTCCTTTTTTCCTTGGTTATATCAATGCTCACATCTAATTTGGTTATATCAATGACACATCTAATTGGAGAATCATTCCAGATATATGCGTTATTTCTTGCATCCGGGTTTCGTGTATATTTGATATTTTAAGCTGAATTTACCTTAAAAATAAGAGGAAATCTTAATAACATTATTATGAAAAATATATCTTATTTACACTGCGTATAAAGTTTATGAATAGAACATAATCTAATTTATTATTTTCCTAGTTTATATTTTCAAGTATTACGATTAACAGTTATTTCAAATTAAAATTGCAAACTAATTTTAATAAAATAATTATCGTCTTATTGATGTATGTGAAATAGTAAATAAATCTACTACTTATGTCCGTTTCTACCAACGCGGTTTAAAAAGTTAATCCCTAGTGACACTCGGTTAACCAAAGTTTACTAGAATATTGGTTTCTACCAATAATTTATTCAAGTTTAAACTTATGTAAACTGAGTTCTATTTAAACGGCCAATTTTGACCGTTTAAGCTTCTTAAACTCCGATTAAAAAGGTAACTAGCCTACTGAAAGTAGTTCTTAACCTAAATTTCTTTAAACACACGCGACAAGTAAGGTTAAAGTTATTGAAAATATAAAAAGAAAAGAATTTATACTAAAAATACAAGGCTACGAACTAGATTTTATAAAAAAAACATGGCAGATTTGTTTAATTTTTTACTGTCATCATCTGATGATGAAGATTATCGAGAACCAAACCGTAGAAGAAAAACCGTAGAAGAAGAAAAAGGTCCTTCTAAGATCCTTCTATCCTATTGTTTACCAAATGTTAAACAAGGATGTCATGACACTCGGGGAGTACTCGAGTGGGAATCTGAACACGCCTTTGGATGATCTAACATCGATGACACGCAAACGCAATCGTGTAGGTTAAACGCCAAACGTTTAGCGTGCTGCGTTATGTAGACGGCCCGGGACTTAAGTAGAGACCCTTTAATCAGAGTCACGAAATAACGGTTCCAATTTTGATTGGTGCTGACATTTTTCAGCAAAAACCGGAAATAGTCATGGCGTCAAATTTAAATTCTAAAACATGGTATTTCAAATAAAAAATACATTTTTTAATAAAAAATGAACCATTTTATTTAATAATACTGTGCATTTATTTCATAATACTAATTTATTTTATAATACTGTGCATAGCCATAGTTTTGCTATCAAAACAGCGTTTCTTTTGTTCTTTATGTCTCTTACATGCTATCTTACACCTAAAAACAGCAAACCTTTAAAAAATTTTTATTTTAAGGTTATGACACATATGGCACATTCGATACATATGCACTGACACGGTCCTAGTGCTGCCCTGATACTGTGCTGCCTAAACACGGTACTGCCTAAACACGGTACTGCCCTGACACGATGCTGCCCTGACACGGTGCTACCCTGACACAGTGCGAGTGCAAAACTACACTAATTAATAATTTAATTTTTAATTAATACTAATAATTAATAATAATAAAATAATAATAATAATTTAATTTTTTTATTTTTAATTAATTTTCGGCCTTTCTCTCTCTTTTTTTATTAAACATAACATATCTTCACTACTACTACTACTTGTTTCTAATAATTTATCTATAATAAATAATAGTCTTTCTTTATTTATTTTGTAATTTTTTGCTGCCTAACTAGTTTTATTTGTCCGAACACCAAACTGCACTGACAAAAATGTCAGTGCAATATTTTTTGCACTCGTTCGGTTCATTCGGTTGGTCCGAATTCAAATTCAGCACTACACTAGGTCAGTTTTCATTTGCCGAATACGATACTCTAAGCGCACTGATACGGTGCGCACATTCCGAATGCGTGGCACCAAAAAAGTTCACACTCAGTGTGCACTGGTGCGCACTAGTGCAGTCTGTAGAATTCGCCATAACATTTCCACTTACAGGGGCCTCTATGCTTTTCCTACTCTATGTATAACCTTTTTGGTTTGTATCTCCTGAATAATATTTAAAATATAATTGTATATAAAGAAGCATCACATGACTCATGCAGTGTGAGAGAAGGATGTTCTAGCGATCCATCAGAAATTCTAGGCATGGTATATTTCCTCAAGCATATGGGATCTGAAAAATATTCATAAGAGTATTAAAATATGATATATCACTGATATTTACAATATGAAACTACCACTGTATACAATTTTTTTCTGTCTTGTTCAAGATATTTTACTAATAGCATTTTCCATTGGAAAAACTAGTACATCACTGGTGCACCCCAAGTGCAATTGAATATAAATCAATTTACATTCTTTCAGCGTTAATAACTTAATTATTTTAACATTATAAGGTTATTGTGATAAAACAAAGAATATCTAACTAAAATGATTAAATTATTTATGAACACTGAAAATATGTGTAAATTGATTTGAATTCAATTGTACTTAATGAGCATCAGTGTTACACTAGTTTTATCAGTGGAAAACACTATGTCTATACATTTTACTCCCCCCTTCTTTTTTTGTTCTATACATTTTACTCACATTGTATTATTCAATTAATTAACTTCTAGTAAGAAACGGTTTTACAGGTGTTAGTTTTATAGTTTACTTTAACATGCTCCAAGTCGTTCTGCAACCACTGCAATCGATCAAAAT
>NW_017275095.1:34216-46244 GCF_001594065.2 Cyphomyrmex costatus
TAGGCATGGTATATTTCCTCAAGCATATGGGATCTGAAAAATATTCATAAGAGTATTAAAATATGATATATCACTGATATTTACAATATGAAACTACCACTGTATACAATTTTTTTCTGTCTTGTTCAAGATATTTTACTAATAGCATTTTCCATTGGAAAAACTAGTATATCACTGATGCACACCAAGTGCAATTGAATATTAATTGTTCCTAATAACAAATATATATACATATATGTATTAATCGTTAAAATATCTCCAATATTTTGCATATATACTACAATAAATACTTTACCATGCTGACTGATTGCTGTGTGATAAGCAAATTGAGGTTATTTCGTTCGTTTCATTCCGTCAGTATTTTTCTTATTATGTGAAACCCATGGTGAATTCGATTGGATGCACTAGTGCGCACTGAGTTCATCTGTTTTCCTTTTCTCTCCAGGAGAAGGGAAAAGGAAAAAAGATGAACTGGTGCAATCACCCTGCACTGATACATCCGAATCAAACGGATGCCACTAATTACGAAATAACGTAATGGAATGCTCTGAATGGTTAACCCCTTCCATTTGCCTTTTCCGTTGTTGTTCCGTTCCGCTATTTCTGACTCCATGTGACTGCACCCTTATTCCACTACTGCTACTGTCCATTGTAGAATGAGTTTTATGCATCTCTAATAGAAGAAAGTGGGAGTATGATGCAGCCCTCACTTTCTTCTGTTAGAGAGAGAACGAAAAATCTAATTGTGTTTTCTCCTTCTCGCACGCGCCAGCCATCGATATCCTTGTCTGGTATATGGCAATGCTCGGTCTATCTATACTATGTCTATGGACGAGACTTAAGCTGCACTTTCACGGAGATATGCATATCTAGATATTTCCCCCACTCCCATCAGTATAGCTGAAAACAGAGCGCTTTCTCGATATTCAGATGTGATATCTGATAGTTCGATTTATCGAACTATGAGATATGTATGACAGAATCAATTACCGTGGGTGTACATACATATTTTTATTTTTCTCATTAGAACTTCTATATAATTCCTTCTCAGATTTCTAATTATTGTTTTATTTTGTTAATCTTATTGGTAATGGGTTACAATTAATTTTTTAACAACGAATTTTTATCATTTTGTTTCGATCATTTATTTGCGATTGACCGCTAAGTCGATGTTACACGATACTGAGCATGCGCATAGCTGTAGCCAATAAAATTTTTTTTTTTTTTTTTCAGTGATTTTTTATCCCTCGTACTATTACAACAAATAGTTTTTCTCCGAGGTTATCACTGCAATTATCCAAAGAATCATGACCAACGAATTTTCCAACATTTTTATCATAATTGTGTTGTTTACTAATTTGCATTTCATCGTATGATAAAATGCAATATTTATCTGTTGCATCCATTGCTTCGACTTTGAATTTTAGCAGCTGGATAACATCGTCGAAAATTCCAAAATCAATTTTGTAATCTTGAATTTTACGCATAATCGTAAAATACGAAGGTAAAGGATAGCCCGTATTACGAATGTATTGATAACTGTGATTGGAAGGAGCTCCTTAATGTACATATTATTTAAAATATTTGCCTTTTGCAGAAATGCAAGCATATATTGTCAGTAAGGACAGTTCGTATTGCAGCTAAACATTGATTTTGTAATATTTAGTGGTTTTGTAATATTTAGCATTGCAGCTTCGATTTCACGTGCAATACGAAAACAGAATATAGGACGAAATATAATAACGAAAAAATAATAATAGATTAAATACACACTTGGTAAATTTATATTTAATAATTTTATTAACAATTTTTTGTTAAACATAATATAAACTTTTATAATACAAAAACATTTTTAAAAAATACATATTTTAAATTAAAAATACAGAAATATAATTATTCTTCTTGAAATTAAAAAAACCTGGGATGACCATTTGATGTGGGCGTCCTGGGTCCATTTGTATAATTATAATTAACTGGAGGATATATGTAATGTAATAACGAAAATAATAATAGATTAAATACCCTTGGTAAATTTATATTTAATAATTTTATTAACAATTTTTTGTTAAACATAATATAAACTTTTATAATACAAAAACATTTTTAAAAAATACATATTTTAAATTAAAAATACATACAGAAATATAATTATTCTTCTTGAAATTAAAAAAACCTGGGATGACCATTTGATGCGCACTGGGTCCATTAGTATAATTATAACTAACTGAAGGATATATATTTGTCACTATAATAATTAAAAAAATAATAAGTGCAATTATAAAAATGAATATTAATATTCCAAAACATGGACACTTTATACAGTTCTGAAATAATAAAGTTTATTATAGCATACACACATATATATACATAATTATAATATATTGTTCGTTATATAGAAATATATATATATATATAACGAACAATGTATAGAACAAATATAAATTCTTACCTTTAGATATCTGCAGCAACAGATGTGGCGCCACATCTCCGTGCTGAAACAAAACAATAAATACATGTTGTATACATAAAGGAAATTATGAAATCGTATTTCTTAAATAATAAAAATAAAAAAGAGTTCGTCAACATCTTGTACTTTAATTTTATAATCTTGTGTATTACATAAATTTGCTATGTAACTTTTAGATTTCTCTTTCGTAATAACAATTGCGATGAATGACGGCGTGTACTTACACACTCTGTTTGGTATTCGCAGTTGGAGCTGTTATATTTAAAAGGTTTTCATATTCTCTGAAGGTATGTGTAGTGAATACGGTAGGGTGTTTTCCCCTTTCCCCACAATCAAGTCTATCGGTAGTTTTCGCCGAAATCGTCTGGGAAATCGGTCTGAGAAGGGTATTTGGTTTATGTATTTTTGGCAGACCGTATAATCTTGGTGGAAGAAAATCAATAGGTTTCAAAGTGGTTTTGCTAGGTAGGCCGCACTTTCCTAATAGGATGCTAGGCTTTTGAACGATCTTGTTTGTTGGGTCTCTATCAAATCTTTTGTATGTTTCATCCGAAAGGAAGGACTCCATCTTGGTTCTGTAGTCTGATGTTTTCATGACTATTGTTGCATTGCTTCTGTCGGCTGGTAGTACTATGATGTCTGTGTGCGAGGACAACAAGTTTATTCTTTGTAATGTCTGTCGTTCTTGTTTGGTAATTTTGGCCGTTGGAAGCCGTCGTACGGCATTTATACTACGCGTGGTGCGTTGAGGTGGGGAGACAGCGGAAGGTGGAGGCGATTCGAAAGTCTGGTAAAAGTTGCATACATTTTATGTATATTTACTTTTAACTGGCACCTTTAATTATAATAGTAATGTATGAGTTACTTTTCATGGTAGTATTTATATTGTCATTAGATAAAAAGGTTTAAATTTTTAAGGATCTTTTTTTTGAACATGTTATTTTTTTTCATAAATCTTTATTTTGTCTCTGAATACAAATCTGATTGTATAATTTCCAAGATATAGGCCAAATGTGTTAAAAGAAACGTTCGACTATGTGTAGGTTATGTTTTACTTAACATTCGCAGCGCTCGTGGAAGTTCTCACGCAGTTTTTTATTTCAAAAGTATCCGAAAAACCTCGTTTAAATTTACTTATTCACATACTATTAAATGTGTAGTATTTGATAAGAAGTTTCTTTTAATCATTTTTTCAATTCATATGTTTTAGGATGTAGAATTTTTTAATAATTTAAAATTCTTTCCAATAGAAAAATATTTAGGACGAGTTGAATTGAATGTATGCAATCTAGTTCTATCGAAAAATAAAGTCTGAAATTATTTTTGAAAGTCTTTATTGTGACCGTACCGTTATCTCGTATATCGACATGTCTCAACTATTTCCGTATACTATCAAATTTTCCTCACAGTGGTTTTTGCAAAGTCAGTAGTATATAAAACTGTAGGTCCCTATTCAGAACGGATTTTTATTGATAAAAGCGCGCGTTTGTCTCTGAAATTCTATAGTATGCGTAACGTATAAATTATGATAAAGCGCTAACATCGTTATAAGCGCGTTCTGAATGCGGGCCATAGTGCATAAGTCGTCTTGGACTAAGCCTTACTAGTCTACGGTGCGTATTCATAGTCAAACCTCATCCTTAAGGCTTCCAGGTAGTATATAAAAATGTAGGTCCCTATTCAGAACGGATTAGTATGTGATATAGTATGTGTAACGTATAAACTATGATAAAGCGCTAACATCGTTATAAGCGCGTTCTGAATGCGGGTCATAGTGCGTAAGTCGTCTTGGACTAAGCCTTACTAGTCTACGGTCCGTATTCATAGTCAAACCTCATCCTTAAGGCTTCCTTAAATTTATTTTTAGATGTTCAGTAGCCATTAAAATAAGTCGTATTTCGTAGAGCATCTGAAGATAAACTTAAGGAGCCTTAAATATAAAGCCTGACTATAAATATGGGTATACGTCTCTTCGGGTTAATGGAACGGTATTAAGTTACTTGTAAACCTGAAGAAGTTAGTTTAATTCTCCCTTTAAATCACTGGCATAGTGTTAATTCACTTGTAAATTTAAAGGGTATTCTACTGTTAATTTTTGCAAGAACCTCCAATATAAACTTAAGGAGCCTTAAATATAAAGCCTAACTATAAATATGGGTATACTCCTCTTCGGGTTAATGGAACGGTATTAAGTTACTTGTAAACCTGAAGAAGTTAGTTTAATTCTCCCTTTAAATCACTGGCATAGTGTTAATTCACTTGTAAATTTAAAGGGTATTCTACTGTTAATTTTTGCAAGAACCTCCAATTGTATAAGTATAATAGTTGTTTCTATATACAAATCTTTATTTTCTTCCGATCTTTATTTTCTTCCTCTTCGGGTCACTGGAACGGTATTAAATTACTTGTAAACCCGAAGTTAGTTTAATTCGCCCTTTAAATCACTAGCATAATGTTAATTCACTTGTAAATTTAAAAGATATTCTACTGTTAATTTTTGCAAGAACCTCTGATTGTATAAGTATAATAGTTGTTTCCGTATACAAATCTTTATTTTCTTCCGATATAACTAAAGTTATTTTCATTCAATTCAATTTCTCTTAAATATTTCTCTTTTGAAAATAATTCTAAGTTATTATTAAATTTTACATATCTGTTTAGTATACTAAAATATTTGAATTGGAAAAATAATAGAAGATATTTGTATTACCAAATTCTATAGATACATTAGCTAATTAGCTTGTAAATGTGTAATTTGAAACACGTTTTTGTGAATGTTTCTTTAATAGATAGGCATTAGCCATTGTAGAATTCTCTACAATGTGCTTTTTGTTTCCTGTTTCCTATTATTTGTCTCTTGCTTTCTTGATCAAAAAAGTAAGAGACAAATAGAGACAAATAGCAAGAAACGGGAAACGAAAAGCACATTGTAGAATTAGCCTTGAACTGCGCGAGAACCTCCATCAGTGTTGCGAACATTAAGTTGATCGCACCTTAAATGTGGTCAATTGTGTTTCTTCTAATACATTTAGCTACTAGATACTAGCAAACATTTTGTTCCCAAATTGTTATCAAATTAACATTAAATTCTAAAGAAATTAAATACCAAAAAAACAGCCTTAGGGTGCCACCACATACAGTCCGCAATTTATACTGCACCTCACGTAATCCGCATCTACATAAAAAGAGAGTTCTTACGCACGTCAGAAAACAGACCACTTGTTCTATTTACATCATCACTAATAACATATATCAAAGATTCATGTTGCACTTCTGATTTCAAAATTGTTGTCAAACAAATTAATTAATCACTATTTATAAATTAAAAGTAGGTTGTGACACGTTAATTTTTGTTTAATGTCGGAGTGTAATTGCATTGCGTGGTTACATGCTCCTTGTGTCCCATGGAGCGTTTTCATGTTTATGTATGGTATATTCGCTCTATCCTGTGCCTCCTGAATCCAATTGACTTCAGCAGGTCAGGTAATGTCATCGCACCATCTTAACTATGGTCTCATAGCACTTCTAGTTGTTACTTTCGGTCTTCACGTTAGTAGTTTCTTGCACTTTGTAAACCAAATGATAAACAACATATTTGGTAACTATTATAGTTACTTGATAGGCTGCTTTTAATCTAAACAATTTTCATAACTTTTACTTCAACTATTTATTTCATCCATCGGAAGTTTTTTGAGAGCAGGCCGCTATGTTCTTTTTCGAGTCATTAACAAATTAATACTCTGAAATTACAAGCAATTATTTTTCATTGTACGGTCTAGTATAAATTTCAAATCAAATCTCAATAACCGATTAAATATTTAGGAGGGGGGACATTTCAAATTATTAGAGTTGCGTTGCAAGACTGAAATCTTTCGGCGCGCAATAATTAAGGAGAGGGGACATTTCAGATTATTAGAGTTGCGTTGCAAGATCGACAATTGTTCGCGCAATTTGGGGGGACCCGCGGGGGGACTACATATATTAATAGAACGTTATTTCCTATTTTGGATAAATATTGCGAAGAATATTACTACGTCGACTCGCCATCAGAGGTCTATCGATATTCGCAAATTCTTGTACGTGCTGAGACACGTGTATATCTCTTTATATAGAATCTCGATTTAATAACTTACTAAGGCGTATAAGGTAGGCTTCCACTACAATACCTTACTGATGAGTCCAGTAGTGGAAGCCGGGACGAAACGCCAAAAATTACGTGATATTCTTCGCAATATATAATATTAGAATAAATTATCAGATTTAGATTTTAATCGGCCCTATGGATCGTCAAGTCATCGATATTGAATGCCGCGATTATATCCGTGTGGGCAGATATGGCAATCGCTTTTTTTAAATGTATTCTGATCTAATGTTTAGGTAATCATTGCAATAAGAAAACTTTTCCCTGTACCACTCTCGCAACTTACGTACAGTCGCAGAATCTGACTTTTTATTTTGTAAAACGTGGCATACTCTATGGACGACTTTTTTCTGGTCTTCGTTCAATTGCGACATTTTTTGCGATAAATTAATCGGAATGTCAATCTTACCAAAATCATCCAGATCTTTCATCGCGTCGTCAGCTCCTATCGGATTGCAATCCAGTTCATCGTCATCGGATTTGTCTCTGTCTGCTGTTTTCATATCGTTTTCGCCGAAATTATCTGGGAAATCGGTCTGAGAAGGGTATCTAGTTTATGTATTTTATGGCAGATCGTACAATCTTGGTGGAAGAAAATCAGTAGGTTTCAATGTGGTTTTGCTAGGTAGGCCGCACTTTTCATCATGAATTCATTATAAATTCCTTCATCTTGGCAATAGTCGATTTTTTAATTGAAATTTCTTGACTGATCTTGTCTGAAATACGGGTGAATGTTTTCATATATTAATACTAGGTTAACACATTTAATAATTAATTACTTTTCATTAGAATCTGGTAATTCCGTGTATATATGCATACACTTCTCAACAAAATTAAAGGATCACTGTTCCACCCTGCAAAAATAGGCAAACTTTGAAATCCGTGTAATGTCTTTTTTTAAGTACTCAAACGTGAAAATTTTTTTTTGGACCTCCAGTAGTTTAATAAATATTCGGAGTAGCACTACAAAAATTCTTACGATTGTCTTTAATGATTGTAAAGTTACAATAAAAGTTAGAAGATTATAGCCATTCCTTGTCTTCGATAGCAACATTTTCTAACTACCCAGACGTAAAAATTTTTCATCAGATATCCAATTGTTTAATAAAAGTTCCAGTCAGCTTTTAAAAATTCTCACGATTAACTTTAATATTCGAAACGCTACAATAAAAATTAGAAAAGTTATGATCATTCGATTGCGAAATCTTTTAAGTACTCAAATGTAAAATTCACCCAAAAAAAAATATTCTGCCGATAAGCGGGAATTCCTCTTAGCATTTATTCTAAGCAGAAATTTTTACAGAAAGAGTATTCCTCTTCCAATGCACTGGACTATTCATCAAAAATATATTGGAAATTATTCTAACAGTTTTCTTCTTGTATTAAGAGGAATATGTTAACTTAAAGCGCAATGCCCTCTTACGAGTAACATAAAAAGCAATGTGTAAGATTTTTACTACAGATGCAAAACAAAAGTACTCTAACTGCAAGAATATTGGCTTAGAATATTTTCCTCTCGATTTCAGAAGATTCCTCTTGAGGTCGTATATAAGAATAAAATCCTCTAAGATTTAGCGGATTCTGCTAATATTAAGATTTTTTTTTTGGGTGTTTGTTTTGAACTTTCAACAGTTCGATAAAAGTTTTGGTAAATATTTCGAATTACACAGTCAGCCTCAAATGACTTCCGAGCGACCTTGACCCTCAAGAAGGTCAAGGTCATTGACCATTCCCGTCGCTCGTCCTTCGTTAAAAAGTTATTAACCAAAAAAGATTTAAAAATAACGTACTATTTCTGCGTATATTCTGCGTACTATTTACGTGGATCTACTTTATTTGTAAAGTAACTTTCACCTCCCCCTGCATAGAAGCACACGACTTCTACGATTGTATTGTTGCTATGATAGTACTGTCGGGGCAGACCTCTGAGACGGTGTGGGTGCGGGGGGGGCCGAAGGCCATCCCCTTGCATCCGCCCGTGTGTGTGTGTGTGTGTGTGTGTGTGTGTTCCATTCGTTATATAACAATTATAAGTCTATTACTTGATATTTTACACACACACACACACACACACACGGGCGGGTGCAAAGAGGTGGCCTTCGGCCACCCCCTCCGCACCTACACCGTCGACAGAGGTCTGCCCCGACAGTATTATCATAGCAACAGTACAATCGTAGAAGTCGTGTGCCCCTGTGCAGGGGGGTGGGGATAAAAGTTGCTTCGCGTGGAAAGTTCAACGTTTCTGAACTGGGAAAGGTGTAGAATAGTACTTCATATCATACATGTATAGCAGAAATAATGCGTTTATTTTAAAACTATGATTGTTAATAACTTTTTAACGAAGGACGAGCGACGGGAATGGTCAATTACCTTGACCTTATTGAGGGTCAAGGTCAAGGTCAAGGTCACTCGGAAGTCATTTGAGGCTGACTGTGTAATTCGAAATATTTACCATATTTTTTTTGTCATTCACAGATTCGAAAATCCTTTTACAGAATTAAAGTAAACGCATTAAATACGTGCTTGTGAGGTAGAATCTATGCTAAAAACGATAAAAAAATTTCAAAATTGAGTTCTTCTTTACTATTTTTTAGCCCAATATGGCGCTCCAGAGCTGTCACATCGTTGCACGTCGTAACAACATTTGTCTTATGTAAAAGCTGTGCAATCTGTACTTAAGAAATAGTAGTCCACAGGCATGTAGTTTGCATTAGAGCAAAGAGGTTATATAACTAGAGGAGAATATTCAGCTAAGACTGCGTGAGCGCATAGAAAGAGACAGAAAACGAGATGTCTCCATATATGTAATACTACTATATGGCTAGATGAGAGAGAAGTCCATGTCCCAGAACCACGGTGCGGGAATATACTTCTCTCTCTTTCTCAGCGTACTTTGAACGTTGTGCGCATGCGTCGGATCATCCCCTCCATCAATAATAAATAGAAGGATAAATATACATATATGTGTAAGGAAGAAGGAAAAAGTGATTGATTCCGCTTCAGGGTATAACCTTGTTACAGTTAACAGAGTCAGTTTAGTCGGAATAAATAAATTAATCCTAATTTTATGAAATAAACTTTTTCAAGATTGCCGTTATGTATATAAGAATACAGTGCAATCCCTTAATGTTTATAAATAAATACTTAAATGTAACATTCCCTGGAATTACTTTACATTCTTTTGTTTCTTAATTTATTAATAAAAAAGATTATTAACCCCTTCAGACAGCATCAATTATTGAACCATATTAAAATAAAAAACATTTATTAGAACCACTAGAATAAGAAGGAAATAGTTTAAGAAAAGATTAAAATTTTTTTCAATTTAAACCAATAAGGAGAAGCAGTAGCAGTCTAAGTTGGATTACGGATGCTTCTATATATAATTGCGTGTGAATTCATATATATACTACATATGTAAATCTATGATTGCGCGCCGAAATTTTTTCAGATTTGAAACGCAACTCTACTAAAATATTGCAGTAATATCACGAATTAAATTCTAAAAGTCAAGTTTAAAAAAATTTTGACGTGTAATTAAGAAAATAATCTTACCTTTCAATCCTGTGGATTCTAGTTGGCCAGATGCCCTTGGCATTAGCTCGATACCCTTGGATAGTTCTTTATTTTAGATAATTATCCTTTATATTTATTTGTTTTTTTAAAACTCAATTTCGTCCATTATTTTTAAATATTATCCTTTACTGTCCTTTAGTTTGACATTACGGGAAATTCTTTTCTAATTAGTGTTTCTAATTTTATATTTTAATGAGCAAATTTTTATAGAAAATATTTTACAGTTTCATACGGATAAGTACAATTTATTTTTGTTAATTATATATTTTTTAATTTTTTAAATTAAATTTATTTAAACTGGATTTGTTTTCATTTTCCTTCCGTCTGATTCCTTATATAAGTTTGTTCCATGGTCAACTATCTTTTTTCAACATAGCAGTACAGAATGCAAGATGTCGTCGTCTACCAAATATACTTCAAAATGTAGTTTGTCTTGCAAAAGTTTTTGTATTATAAAAGTTTATATTGTTTAACAAAAAATTGTTAATAAAATTAATTAGTTAATAAATTTATATTAAATATAAATTTCCCAAGTGTATATTTAATCTATTATTATTTTCGTTATTATATTTCGTCCTATATTCTGTTTCCGTATTGTACTTCAAGACATTTCTAGAAGATATATAAAAGATGTCTAAAAAGATTTTATTAAAGATATCATTTTATAACTTCTAAAAGATATTTATAGACGTCTTAAAGATTTCTTAAAAGATGTCTTTAAAATATTTATAATAGATATATTAAAGATATCTAAATGATCTCTCTTGAAAGATATCTATTAGATATGTGTCTAGTAGATATCTTTTAGAAATGATTTAAAAGACATCTTATATATGTGATATGACAGTTTGACATTTTCAGTTTTGCGACAGACGCGTATACCGCGACATACTAAAAATTATATATTATAAACGTTTATTCGAATTACGCGCGCTTCGCATTTGTGCGTTCCGGAGTTCCGAACAGAACCATTCGATCGAGGCGGACGAGTTCCAAAGAACCGCTCGACTGTTACGGACGCGTTTCGGATCGGGTGCTTGTTATTGTATATTTTTGAAAGTGTTGCCGACTTTGACTGTGCATTCCTTTTCCTGGATGCTGTTTCTCGGACTGGCTCTAGTCGTTCGTTCGTCCTGACGCGCATTATTGCGGCGTGACGACGTCGTAGACGCAGGCGTCCGCGTTATTGCCCGAACATGTTGCCCCATGTGTTGCCCTTGTTGCCCGTGACATACAAGAGAAGAGCGAGAACGCGTTTTAAAATTATAATCACAGGTAATCACATAATATATATCTTATTTTGGCATTCAACACATCTTAAATTATACCGTTTGCTGCAGCTTTACAACTAACCTTAAATTAACTCGATCGCTGTAGTAAGAATTTATACTTACACATTTAAATTGATAAATATTGCACAGATTTTGGCAATATTTATCAATTTAAGTGTATAAGTAAAACCAAAATATTTTTGCATATTTTGGAATTATATTTTGTTTCGAATGACCTTGACAACATATGTCAAGAGCATCGGAGCAGCTTTTTTGTTAATATTTTTGTACATGTTTACCTTAATTAAAGTAATTGTTTTGTAAATTAACTTTTTTGTTTTAGGTCATGTGGATATATCGAAGTTACATTGTCAAGAGGCAATGAAAGGAAAGGCGCACTGAACTATCCGTGCAAACAATATCGGCATTATTTTGCAAGAAATTTACATACACAAAAAAGAATCTAGCTATTGTACTGACGACTGTATGTATTTCTCTCCTTAATATATGATCTCTCTTTCTCTCTCTCTCTCTCTCTCTCTCTCTCTCTCTCTCTCTCTCTCTCTCCCCCTC
>NW_017275095.1:46262-50843 GCF_001594065.2 Cyphomyrmex costatus
CTCTCTCTTAATACAAAGATTATTTATCTATATTAATATTTTCAGTTAATTCTTATCTTTTCGGTTCTTCTAATGACCTTGGATTACAGTTTATCAACCGATTCTACTGATATTGTTCCATTAAAGCTTGATATCCCAAAGCTTTATAGTCATCAAACAACGAACCAATTGTTCAGAAATATAGAGATATTGTTCAGAATGTGGGCGAAGCAGAGCGTGTAGCGTCAGATATAAGTGTTACAAGCGATAGTGTATCATATTATTATATAATTTTGTGTCAAGCATGGTAATAGATTTATCTGAATGATAATTTTTTAATATATTATTTCTTTTAGCTGTTCTGAATTCTTCTATGAAGAATTTTGCGGAATACCGAAACAATCTCATCGTATCCGCCGAATTTAATATCACTGAAAATAACACATAGGCTAATGGTTTTTATTCCAGCATAGCAATTCACAGCGTGCCATTAGCAGTGAATCTCTTAAGTAATTCGTTTATTAAAGCTATTGCTGGCGATGAATACTCCAGTATTCATGCGTCCAGGCAACAATTACCGAATACGATATTTTCAACTCAAATACAATTGCCCAAAGCAGATTTGATGTCGCGTGTTTTGCTATTCTGCATGTTTTTCTTTCCTACTATGTCACTTTTTGTAATGCATCCTTTTCAAGAAACCACAACGGAAGTTAAGCAACTCCAACGTATGACGGGTGTCACTTCTCTATCATACTGGGGTACAATGTTCGCTTTTGATTTTCTGATATTTACAATAGGTGTATTGCTAATTACTTTAGCGCTCTACATCATGGATGTTATTCTTGATATTCGTCTATATTATAGAATAGAGATACGTAAGTTTTTTTCTAAATTATGTCCAATATTAACTAGTATATATTATATATTTTATCTTTTTACATTTATTTATTTTCTTTTACAGTGTGCTCGATATTGATTCTGGAATTATTTGGTATTAACGTTTTACTTCTTGTATATCTATTCAGTTTTATGAATAAATCAAGAAGTACTATAATAACCATTTTAGGTGTTGCACCTATTGGTCTTTGGTAAGTTTGCTGTAGTATATTTGTAAGATATTAAAAATTTCAATGGATATATTAAGTGTCAAATTATTTGTTCTATTAAAAATGCAAATATTGTACTATTACATATATAAAAAGAAATAAACCTGAAAATTTATTTCAGTTATGGTACAGTATGTTCTACATGAAGTACTAAACAATTTTTATTGACTTAGATTTCTACACATTTTACAAAAAAAACTCTTCCATCTGATTCCTTACATAAATTTGTTCAATGGTCAACTATCTTTTTTCAGCATATAGCAGTACAGAATGCAAGATGTTGTCTACCAAATATACTTCAAAATGTAGTTTGTCTTGCAAAAGATCCTTGTTGTGGCAAAATTGTGTAATATTCATTTAAAGTGTAATAAGAATTACTACAAGAATTACTATGTAATTTTACTAAAGTAATAAGAAATACTATGTAATTCTAAGAAAGTAATAAGAATTACTATGTAATTTTATGTTAATGACACAATTTATGATTTACTTCATTATAATTCTTTTCAGGTTTGGATTGCAAAGATGGAGTGTGCAAAAATCAACAATCTTATTTTCAAAACTTTAAAGATGATATGAGTTTCGAAGAAAGTATAGTATATCTATCTGTAACACCAATTTTGTATTTTGCTCTATTAACCATATTGGAAGAAAAGTTATTGTTAAAATTATTCACAAAGATGGTTGGTACAAAATTAAAAAAGGAGCAAGATACACAGAAATGAGCACACTTTTAGAAATTTAAAAGATATCTTTTTGTCTATGTGGGATGTAATAGATACGATGCAAATTATTACTTTCATACCTTTGATTTTCATTTTGAGCGTGAACTAATTTCTTTGGAGTTTTCAATATGCGTTCATTGACATTTTTTTCAAAATTTGAACAACTTTCTGTGGATATTTCCAAGGTGTAAACTTACAAGAAATTAATTACAATTAATTACATTTACGTAAGTATATCATGCAAACATTTTGTTATTTTTTATAACATGTAATCGGTACGATGCAAATTATTACTTTCATAATTTTGATTTTCATTTTGAGCGCGAACTAATTTCTTTGGAGTTTGCAATATCCGTTCATTGACATTTTTTTCAAAATTTTCACAATTTTCTGTGGATATTTCCAAGCTGTAAACATACAAGAAATTAATTACAATTAATTACATTTACGTGTATTATGCAAACATTTTTTAATTTTTATAACATGTAATAGGTACGATGCAAATTATTACTTTCATACCTTTGATTTTGATTTTGTGCGCGAACTAATTTCTTTGGAGTTTGCAATATGCATTCATTAACATTTTTTTCAAAGTTTTCACAACTTTCTGTGTGGATATTTCCAAGCTGTAAACATACAAGAAATTAATTACAATTAATTACATTTACGTGTATTATGCAAACATTTTGTTAATTTTTATAACATGTAATAGGTACGATGCGAATTATTACTTTCATACCTTTGATTTTGATTTTGTGCGCGAACTAATTTCTTTGGAGTTCGCAATATGCATTCATTAACATTTTTTTCAAAATTTTTACAACTTTCTGTGTGGATATTTCCAAGCTGTAAACATACAAGAAATTAATTACAATTAATTACATTTACGTGTATTATGCAAACATTTTGTTAATTTTTATAACATGTAATAGGTACGATGCAAATTATTACTTTCATACCTTTGATTTTAATTTTGAGCGCGTGGAAATATATTTGGTATAGATTTTTTTTTAAACGAGTAAAACACAATCCAATTTGTTCAAAACAGTCCAAGGAAAAATGCAAATTCCAGATTCTGCTGATTTTTGGCTATTGAGTAATTTCTTGATTATTCAAAGACATTGCCTTGACCCATTTCTCATGTATTTCGTGACAGCTTGGAAATCTGTACATAAGAAAATGATGATTTATTGCAGTGAGGACAAAATAAAGAACGGAAGAATGATTGTATATTTTGCATAAGTATATATACATATCTTACTTATTTTTAATTCTATTTTCATGGAAAGCTGTATTATAACTATAATAATGCGCATTGTCCTGTACTTATACAATTTATGTATAATGTTTAGGTTAGAAAGTATAACTTTTACATACCCGTAAAACTGCAAGCTGGAGTCACTTTTTTCATCTTTCTTGCAGTATTTCTTCGAATTGCAACCTTCCACAAAACAATACAGCACCATTTTCTATACGGATATTTTAATGGAATCATGGTCCACCCTTTGACATAATCAATTACACCCTACGTTTAGGCCGCTACCTATACTCTAAATCTAACCTAAACACGACAGGTCACGACGGTGTAAATAGCTGTAACCTCGCTTAGGTAAGGGATCTTTTTCAAGATCCCTGACCTCTCTTAGGCCGTACGACCTATCTAGCTTTAACGCATGTAAACACAAGCAGACGGCCTAAAGGCGTAAAGTGTATTAATAGATGTCTCTATCGTGAGACTAAATGCGACCTACATTAGGCCCAAAAATATTATAGGTCTATATGCGGTAAACGCTCCATACGAGACCTTTCTTAGGTGGGGTATAGGTTAGGGTATAGGTCAGGTCGTTAGGTGTAAACTAGGCCAATGTCCTCAATCCTGCTACCTTTGTTGTTCCCAACTTTCGCTTTGCCACACGGCGTCGCCACAGATCTTTGCTACCAACAAAGTCAATTCCAATGGACTAATCGTCAATTAATGCCTGTTTCCATCAATGCAGATTAACTTTAATCTCGGTTTAACCTACTGTTAATACAGCCAAAGTCAATTCCAATGGACTAATCGTCAATTAATGCCTGTTTCCATCAATGCAGATTAACTTTAATCTCGGTTTAACCTACTGTTAATCTTTTTCTAATTTTTAGAATTAGAAGAAGACGAAGAGCAAATTGAACCGAGATTATAAAGTTAATCTGCATTGGTGGAAATGAGCATTAGGGCCTCTTTCACCAACGCCGATTAACTTAATCGACGATTAATCCATTGGAATTGACCAATCGCATTTATCATTTAGTTTTGACGACTGACTCGAATTGGTGAATGAGGCGGATGAGGCCCTTAAGCCTTGTGTCCACGATACTAGAAATCGATCCGAGATCTCGGATGAAGGAAAAATTGACCAATTACATTGGTCATGTGACCAAATTGTTCAAATGTGATTTGTTAATTCTTTCTTCATCCGAGATCTCGGACCGATTTCTAGCATCGTGGACACAAGGCTTTAGAGACCTAGGTTAGAGATCCTATATGGAGAGATGGGCCAATGCCGACTGATCCATGATTGGCTCTGCCATGATGTTGTGAAACCGGATGTGATAGTGAAAGAAGCGAATGTGAGAGTGAGAGAAGCGTCGTCTGCTTATGATTATAAGAAGTATTGTCAGAGACAAAAATTAACTTAAACGAGTCTTTTTTACAGTAAATTAAGTTTAAAATCATCAAAAATGTATCACTAGAACGTTTGGAAAAAAAAATATATATATAAATATAT
>NW_017275095.1:50867-53331 GCF_001594065.2 Cyphomyrmex costatus
TTATAAATACATACATACATTTTATATGTAAATTAACTTAAAAGTGTTATTTTTTTTCATTCTACCAATTCAATTGATTTTTGCTAACAATCTGCACAAACTCGAGATCGTATGATTTATCAAGTCTTGTTAATTCACATTAAATATCACTAATATGAGGTTAGAAATCTGTGTTATTATGCGATAAGTTTTCACCAAATAAATAAGTAGTAAAGTCATTGTTTAAATATAAAATATTCATATTACTTTAGATTTTGTATCACTGTGTGTAAATGGAAAGCAACTTTTTTATTCGAATTTAATACGTTTTGCACGTTTTTGTCTATTTTGTCTGTTTTATCCACAATTCTATATTTACGAAAAATAAACTTTTTCTAATAATTATTCATTATAACTTTCGAGTTAACAAAGTTATAATAAACAAGTAGTGTTACGTGATGTTTCGAAATTGGCGTTGATATATTAGCGCGCATTTCCAAAATCACGTGATTTCCGGTTTCACACATCATGCCGGACACATAGAACTTATAATAAGTTCTATGACGTATTATAAGTTCTATGGCCGGACATTGGCCCACCTCTCCATATAGGATCTCTAACCTAGGTCTCTATTCCTACTATGGGTTGTTGTCGACTATTTTCGACGAATGCTTATGAATTGTAACGTGTGATAACGTGTAGTTCCGACGAACCATCCGACCGTTACGGACGCGTTTCGGTTCGGGTGCTCTTCATTGTATATTTTTGAAAGTGTTGCCGACTTTGACTGTGCATTTTATCATACAGATGCGTGTTCGCGGTTGAGCTCGTCTCGATTGTTCGTCATTTGCACCTTTTGACGACCTGGGCTCTCATGACGCGCGTTATTGCGGCGTGACGACGCCGTAGATGCAGGCGCCCGGAGACCGGTCGAGCAACGCCATTCTCGCGGTCATTGCATCAGCAATTTTTGAAAGTGTTGCCGACTTTGACTGTGCGTTGACTCACATATATATCTTTTTGGGTATGACTGGCCACGTTAATCCGATTTCATAACGGAACCTGGGCCAACTAAATTAAGAAGAAGAAGAAGTGTGATAACGTGTAACGAATTTCTCATGTGTTCTCACGTAATCGTATTTAATCATAAAGGAAAAATTCCGTCTGTGAAGTATTATGAAGTGTGAGTGGTTGAGTGTATAAGTATGATGCTATGAAGTATGAAAATGCTATGCATCACATTTTTTAACCACACCAGGTATCCAATATTTGTATATCTGACAGTCCGCAGTCTGTAAAGTGGGACGGGAAAATGTGTTGCATTATGTTTTTAATAAAAGAAAAATAAAATAACATTAGCAAAATTTAATTGTAACTTTTACAGTAATATTTAAAAATGTATAAAACATATATTTATTAAATAAATATTAACAAAAATAAGAGAAGAATTTTTAATAATATTAGACAACATTTTATATTAATCTAAATACAAAATGCGTTAAGAGAATTTCTGAGCAATGTGTTAACTAATGTTATTAACATTATTTATGATTGCATTATTTTAGATTGGAGAAACAGTATATTTCTCTATCTTAAATAATGCAAACTTAAATAATGTTAATAACATTACTGGTCATGTAACCTTTTTAATTCCATATGTCACAGGTACAGGCGGCACCAGGGAACCGAAGATTCTCTTCTTCCAAGATGGAAATTTGTTTCCCCTGCGTTGCAGCGACTTCTCAAAACGTAACAGACAATTAGACACATCGCTGTCACATGATTAACAGTTAAATTATCCTGGTGACGGCAACTGCAGCAATGAGTATTTGTAACTTTATGCAACGTGTTGAGCATATATTTGCGACCTAAAGCTCGGTTTTTCTTTATTTAATTAAATTATAATTAGACTTAACTTTGCGAGCATGACAATTGCACGGATATGAAGGCATCGTATTTTATTGAGTAGTTCTACAATATTTGTATAAGATTTCTATACAATTTGATTTTGTTTTTAAATTAATGAATTCACGAACTATTAGATCCCATATTCAAAACAATACAATTTTCCTATCTTTTTCTATATTAACTTTTTTTACAAAATATAATAAAAGATAATAAAGGACTCTTGATATAAACATAAACATAAAATAAAGGAACGTTGTAAAAGTCATAAATGTAAAGTCATAATTGAAATAAAATTTAACATGATAAATAACTGTCACATATAATAAAAAGTCATCTTACAAAAATTTCTAAGATACATTCTGCTACATATTTTAATAGATACGAATTCTCAAATTAACTTAACGTTTCAGCTCTTAAATTGAGCCTTCTTTAGAAGTGATCATAAATTCTTGAAATTAATATACCTAATTGGATTAATCTTGGGTGTCCATCTCCATGACATGACATTGTTCACCATGCGATTGAAAGATCGAAAGTAAAGAAATAGTCAGCTATTAAGTGAAATAAGTTAGATCAA
>NW_017275096.1:0-11165 GCF_001594065.2 Cyphomyrmex costatus
CAAACTAAAATAGAGATTATAAAACTTATCTGATGAAGAGAAATTTAATAATCCACGAATGAGAAGTGTGCTTGGTGATTTCAATTGTAACAAAGAAATATCAGGTCACCAATCAAGTCAGACGGTTACATTAAATCGGGAAGATTGGAAATTCTACTGTTTTGTAAAAAAATAATAACAGGCCTTTCCTTTGAATCTGAATCTGAAAATAAAATACAGCACAAAGAATCAGTTCTTTTATAATTATGTAAAGAATAGAGAAAACAAATTAATATAGACATTCTAAACATATCTGATACGATTGGAATCAATATTGTATTAGATAATTTTACAATCTCTATTAATTTATTCTTTCTATTTTTTACATAATTATAAAAGAACAGATTCTTTATACTGATTATAATACTACTGTAGTATTTATGCGTTATATGTCTGAATGTTTCAGCGCGCAATTATAGGGGGGGACTACATATGTAGCATATAAAAATTCACACATACTTATTATTAGCACTTTGATCCAGCTTTGACCGTTATAGGCGGTAATTCTTTCCTTGTTTGTTTGACAATTTACGGTCGGTACAAAAATTAGTTAATATTATTTCTTATATAGATATTGATTTCTATTTCATTATCTTTCAGTAATAAAATGTATTACGTTAAAATAGACAATTTGGTAAATAATTCTATTAAAATTAATACTGATCTTTTGTGATTTATTTTTGAAATATAAAAAATTATTATTTTGATCTTTCACCTATAACACTATATCTGATTTAAGATTGTGGAGCACATAAGAATTCTTTTTAAATTAATACTCATCATTTGTAATTTATTTTTGAAATATAAGAAGCTGTTATTTCATCTCTCATCTAGAACACTATATTTGATTCAAGATTTTGAAGCAGATGTGTGTGAGTTAAAGTTTTCAATTACGTGTATCTTCATAAAGTATACATTTTCAAAATATTATTCTACTTCATAATTAATATTGTGAGGAACTATTGTTCTGTTAATCAATTTCGTAATAACATTATACGAAAACACTTATTACGTTTATTAGTGTATTGGATTATGTAAAAGATTTTGACATTGGAATCAATACATATTCACTTCCATTGCATTATCTTTCAATAATAGAATGTATTATGTTAAAATATTTTAGAGAACGTCATTGTGGATATACTGGAAAAGCACCGTTCGCATACTATCACCAAGAAAGAGAAATCATAATAAAGTTCTTAATACTGAACATTAGAAAGAAACATACAATAACGAACTTGAAGTCATATCACAGGTATAATAACAAACTACGTAAATTAACTTTATAATAAACGTACATAAAAATGAACAGATATTCTTCTTTTACATCATTTATGCTTCTTTCTAATGTTTAGTATTAAGAAATTATTATGATTTCTCTTTCTTGGTAATGGTATCCGAACGGTATTTTTCCAGTATGTCTACATTGATGTTCTCTAAAATATTTTAACGTAATACATTTCATTATTGAAAAATAAAGCAATGAAAGTGAATATGTATTTATTCCAATGTCAAAATATTACATACGTAAAATCAACTATGCTAATAAACGTAATTCTTTTGGTATAATCAGAACAATCATTTCTCACGATATTAATTATTAATTAGAATAATTTGTAAACGTATACTTATAAAGATATACGTGATTGAAAACTGGTTAATTTACACTCTAAAATCTTGAACTAGGTGAGAGATGAAACTATAACAGTTTTTTATATTTAAAAAATAAATCACAAAAGATAAGTATTAATTTTAAAAGAATTCTTATGCCAAATTGTCTATTTTAACGTAATACATTTTATTATTGAAAGATAATGGAATATCATGAAAAATGACTCATATATTATTGAAGGTGCTAGGTTCATCAAAGTAAACATACACTAACAGGTGCCAACTTAACCGTAAAGTTAAATACATAATGAGGTATTCAAGTCAACCGTAGACTTGAATACCTCATTATGTATGCCAAGGTTTTTTACCATTTCATTATCTTCCAATAATAAAGATGTATTACGTTAAAGTAGACAATATGGTAAAACAATTTAATAAGAATTCTTATGAATTAATATTGATCTTATGTGATACATTTTTGAAATCTAAAAAACTGTTATTTCTATCTCTCACCTAAGAACACTATATTTAATTCCAGAGTTTGGAGCACATGTGTGTGAATTAACCAGTTTTCAATCACGTGTATCTTCATAAGCATACATTTACAAAATATTATTATAATTAATAACTAATATTGTGAGGATACTTTATTACCATGAAAAATGACTCATATACTATTGAAGGTGCCAGTTCAAAGTAAACATACATAAAGTATATATTCTTTTGTTGCATATATACGTAATAATGGTTTAACATTTCTATTATAACGTAAATTGTAATAAGGCTCAATAAATTTAAAACTAATGGAGAGAAACAGGGTTACGAGCCAATAAATTCTTTATAAACTTACTATTGTAAACAACTAGTGTACAAGTGTTGTTAAATCATTATTACGTATATATGCAACAAAAGGATATATGAATGTTCACTTTGAACTGGCACCTTTAATAATATATCAGTTACTTTCCATGTTAATATATTTCATTATTAGATAATTATTTAAAGTTTTAAAGATTTCAAGTACTAAAACCAAGTAATTTTATGTTTTGAGTAACTGTATCAAATAAGTTTTATCTTTATTATTATAAGAGAATTGATTCTTTGTGCTGTATTTTATCTTCAGATTTATTGAAGGGAAAGTTCTGAAAAGAAAAGGTAAGGGTCTTTTAAATCGATACCTTTTTTCTTTTCAGACTTTTCCTATCAACAAGCACAAAGAATCAATTCTTATAATTATATAAGGAATAGAGAATACAAATTAAGGTATCTACCAAACAAATAAATAACAGATCTAGAGACACGGTAGTGTCTCGGTAAATAAGTAACTTAACCAAATACTGTAAAAAGAAAATAATTATATAGAAATTAATTTGTATTCTTACAGCGGAATTACAGCAGAGAATTTGTGTAATAAAGCAGAAAATATCTAACCTCACTTACGTGTTCGTCTATTCTATGCCATCGATGTGATAGATTTCCTAACCTCAATCCTTTGTTATTGCCGAGGCTCTTTATCTGACTTTAACGATCGTACAGATCGCAGCGGTCGATATTTATTCTAACTTCACTTACGTGTTCGTCTATGCTATAGATGTGATTTATAGATACCCGTCTCGCGACCACATTTATCTCTTGCGCCAAAAATTCCATAATGTATTTCCTCACTTCGTAACTGGCAACAACGACGACGACGACGACGACGTTTCTTACAAACAAACAAACACCTAGACACCCATTTTCTCGACGACGAACACCTAGACACTTACTTCCTCGAAGGCGAACACGTAGACACCTACTTCCTCTACGGCGAACACCTAGACACTTACTTCCTCGAAATCAATCACGTAGACACTTATATTTCCTCGACGACGAACATATTTCAATATTTCAATTTTAATATTTATATATATAATAACATATGAGTGTGTGTGTGTATATTATTAATAAATATTTTGTATTATATTGAATAATATTTTAACAAATCAATTAAAGAAGACTCTCGAGAGGTTCAAATAACAAGAATAGACAGGCTAATAGAGAGTCCTTTCAGCTGTTATTGGTGCGATATATAAGATATGTTAAAATGTGAATATTATATACTACGTAAGTAGTTACCCCCCCATTGCACGCCGAACGTTCGTCGAACTTAAAACGCAACTCTAATCAACTACCGTAGTAATATCACAATTATTTTTTTGATGCATTTAGCATCTAAAATGGATCTTAATAATATGTTGAAAGACATTAAATTCTTAAATTATAATATTAAAGTAGAAATAAATCTGAATCTAAGAAAATTAAGAATTGTGAAGAACATCACGAGTTGGCGTTTCGTCCCGGCTTCCACTACTGGACTCATCAGTAAGGTAATGTAGTGGTAAGGTAATGTAAGGTAATGTAAGGTAATGTACTTTAATATTATAATTTAAGAATTTAATATGTCTTTCAACATATTATTAAGATCCATTTTAGATGCTAAATGCATCAAAAAAATAATTGTGATATTACTACGGTAGTTGATTAGAGTTGCGTTTTAAGTTCGACGAACGTTCGGCGCACAATGGGGGGGGTAACTACTTACGTAGTATATAATATTCACATTTTAACGTATCTTATATATTGCACCAATAACAGCTGAAAGGACTCTCTATTAGCCTGTCTATTCTTGTTATTTGAATAATATTTTATTTTTAATTGTAAGGTTAAAATCGCGCGCGCGTCATATGTGATACCCCATGCAACACTGGTCTGCTGGTTAGATATAGATAGATAGAGTGAGATAACACATAAAGTCAAAGGCCCTCTATTATCGAAAAAACGAGATGGACATTTTCTCTGGTCGACGATGACAATAACGACGTATCTTAAAAATGAAACGTGAAAATTCACAGATTCGGACTTTGCGTCGCGATATCTCCGCTCGTAGGGCACGTAGAAAAAAAATGAAAGCACTTTTATCATATAATTTAAGTATTTCCTGTCGATTGAGCGTATGTAGAACTTGATCGGTTCAGCCGTTACTGAGATCTGATCATCTCGACCCCGAAAATTCTCAGTTTCGCGTAAAGGAGGCACGGCAGTGTCGCGCGCTTGGCTTAGCGCCGAGACACTACCTTGTCTCCAGATATTAGAAGTTCTTTCATAAGGATCCAAACCGAGGATCGAAACGTAAGAAAAATTGTATATTTTCAATAAATCGTATCAACACACATTAACATTCTGTGTACAAGACCCGATTAGGCACTTTTCTTTTTCTTTTAAATGATTATCTAATAATAATATATTAACCACGAAAAGTTACTGTTATATTATTAATCCTAACATATCATTAAAATGAAAAGATCAAGCCATATTCAAAAATAGATTATCGCAAATTAAAAAACTCAACAAATTTAAACCTTTGAAAACTAACCGCAAAAATTTGATCCTTCCTAAATTAAAACGATTACCTAACCACAAAATAGAAAACCCAATAAATTTCAACCTTTGAAAATTATCCCCAAAAATTTGAACTTTTCTAAATTAAAATGATTATCTAATAATGTAACATAATAATTTAAACCTTTAATACTTTAAATGATATTATCTAATATAATATATGACCACGAAAAGTAACTGATCTATTACTAAATGTGACAGTTCAAAGTGAACATACATTATGTTATTTTCTATGTTATGTACCACGAAAAGTAAATGAAAACTACAAAAATTGAACCTTTCAAAATTAAAACGATTACCTAATCACAAAATAAAAAACCCAATGAGTATCATCCTTTGAAAATTGACCCCAAAATTTGTACCATTCTAAATTAAAATGATTATCTAATAATGTAACCTAATAATTTAAACCTTTAATACTTTAAATGATATTATCTAATATAATATATTACCACGAAAAGTAACTGATATATTACGAAATCTGCCAGTTCAAATTGGACGTACTGTCACGAGTGCTAAATTGCACAAGTGACAATTGCGCCATAACTGAGAAATAATGAAGACGAGAAATAAGAATAATATAAATTAATAATATAAATGAATCGCGAACGCAACTCGATTGCGCGATCACGCCCTCGACCGATTAGGGGAACGCTGACGAGAAGCGCCGAATATGAAGGTCGCAGACCTCAATAATTCAAATAAATATGAGAAGACCGAAGCAGAGTGGAGTCAGTAATTTTATCAAAGTGTAGCGCGTCACTCTGCTCGAATACGATCTTAAAGTTATATCGCGACACGCGTAGTGTAAGTGATATATGTGAAATAATATCTTTGTGTATTAAAGTGAATTGAATAAAGTTTATTGTTAATATATAAAAGTTACAAAAAATAAAAGTGACTAATAATAATTGGCTGCTCCCGAATCCTTGGTGGATCCCGAATCCCGTGTCGCAAGTAGCGGCACAACAATTTGGTGGCAGCGGTGGGATCCACACAGCTGACTCCAGGATCCGAGAGCAGCGATGGCAGCAATCAGCCTGCAAATAAGGTGTACCAAATAAATAGGCAAAGGAGCGACCCAAGGAGGCAACGCAGAAGCCAGCACACCAGAAACAAAAGCGAGCACACGGTATAGCAGCCGACGACCAGGACACAGATAGCAGCGTAAGCCGAGAGGCGACCTACCGCAAGCGTGACTCAGCAGCTTCGAGCAACAAACAACCGACTACAAAGCGACATGCGATTAGCAGCGTTAATGTAAGTCCGAAAAATTATATTATATCGCCAATGTAATCGAACTAATGTTCGAAGGCGAAAATAATAGCGATAGCCCTAACGCACCGACCGCGAGGATACTAAGTGAGCCCGTACCAAGACGGCCACATGTTAGTCAGATAAGTCCCGTGCATATAATCGGAGAAGCTTTACGCGATATACGCGACAACGCGCGCCGTGTCTTGGACACTCAATACTCGAGCGATAGCGCGTCGGATTCGGAACAACCTCCGAACATCGTTATACAGCGTGTATTCCCATTCGAGGAAGTCGACCAAAGCTTATTAGGGAACGATAGGCGCGAGCAACGAGAGCCCTCGTTGTTATCTTTTGAAAGCGATTTATTCGTACCCACACTAGTTAATTCCGCACCTAGCGTAATGGCAACGCATCAGCCTCAGACGCCGCGTGGAGACGTTAACGCCGGGAATAACCCCCCGATAGCCAACCCGGAAATAGACGCGGAAATAGGATGTTTAAGGGGAACTGTCGAACCGCCAATAAGAAATAGACAGGACGAAATCTTGGACTGTTTAATAGTAGTAATTAACGGACTACAAGGCAGGATGGACAGAATGGAAATTAATAATAACGTGCGCGAAAATTTTCGACTCACCGGACCTGCCGACAGGCCAGAATCGTTAAACGCCACGTACGGAAGAACGCAAAACGACGTAAGAGAATTAATAAACCGGCCGACGGGATATCTACATTTGAAGGACGCTC
The DNA here is from genome assembly GCF_001594065.2 of Cyphomyrmex costatus. NCBI lineage: Eukaryota > Metazoa > Arthropoda > Insecta > Hymenoptera > Formicidae > Cyphomyrmex > Cyphomyrmex costatus. The sequence continues at coordinate 7,093 of NW_017275096.1, forward strand.
GTAGACTGATACCCGAAGTCGACGGATCTCAACGTCATAAGACGCAGGAATTTATAAGCGCCAGTAATTACGCGATGGAAAAAATCGACCTCGCGGAACGTTCAGCCTTGTACAAGCCTAAATACAAAATTAAAAGGAAAACTCTTACTGGATTTTCAAACCAGAAGTATACAAGATTTTGAACAATTACGGCGAGAAATAGAGATTAACTATTTGGGAAGACGCGGAACATCGCATCTCCAATTGGAGTTTAACGCTTTAAAACAAAAAACGAGTGAAAGCGCGCACACACACGGACGACGCGTAGATCAGTTAGCGATGGAATTATACGAATCGTTAATAGAAAAAAGAAATCATACCAACGAACAGAAACGAGCGATCCTAGAGACAATTCAGGATCAAGCACTATTAAATTTTGAATTAGGATTGCGTGAGGACATCAAAATGATAGTCCAATCTCAAAAATATGCTACTCTGCAAGAGGCTATTAATGACGCGAGAGCGGAAGAAAAAGTTAAGGGCCCTTCCTTCAAAACGCCATTTAATAATTAAAATAAAAGCGGACCGAATCAAAATAAAATTATACAGTGCCACAAATGCGGAAAAGCAGGGCACTATGGTCAAAATTGTCGGACGAGCCGTTATGCAAATAAATTTACCTCGCCTCGTGCTGAAAAGCCAGCAGGAATAAATACCGTCGAGAAATTTTGCACCTATTGTAAAAAGGCGGGACATAATCGAAACGAGTGTTGGATACTTAACGGACGACCCGATAGAGATACACGACAACGCACGAGACGCGAAACCGATAACAAAACAAAGCGAATGAACACCGCAGTAAAAGCGAGAGAACCGAGAAGGAGTAAGCGAAATAGCGATAACGAGGAAGCATCATATGCTAGTAGCAAAGAAGAAGAGAGAACGAAGACGCGGAAAAGGCGAGCGGCAATTGAGCATCAGATTACGCAAGTAACTGGAAATCGTGCGAATATCGGTCTCAGATTAGTAACTTTGCCGATAAAAGAAATGAAAAAGGGACGCATAAATCTCTTATTAGATACCGGAGCCACCCTAACACTAATCAAAGTAGGGAATTTGAAAGGCGAAACGCTCATAACTGAAAAGCCAATGGCTCTCACCGGAGTGACGGGCCATCAAATTAAAACTATTGGTAAAATAAAGGCGACTGTAATAATAGGAAATAAAGAAATACGCCACACCATGCACGTAGTGAAGGATGATTTTCCTATCGACTACGCAGGAATACTTGGTATGGATTTCCTGCAGAAACACAAAATTAAGAGCTATCTTCAAGTCGATGGAGTAACACTGAAACTCCATTCATACAAAAAACTAACGCTAACTCCTCGTAGCGAGACCATAATCCAAGCGGTAACAGATAAAAATCGCTTGGAATTGTAAAATCAGAGGAAATGCGACCAGGAGTATTTATTGGCAACTGCCTGGTGGTACCTGAAGAATATGCTTGCCCAATAAGTATGCTAAATACAACGGGAGAAACAGTAGAAATAATAACACCGCTCGTGACAATAGATGAATTGCGGGCAAATGACCGCGAGAACATACTCATACTACGTACGGTATGTAACAAGAGCGACTCACCAATACTAACACGCCGCGAGCGTATACGAGCGCAGATAGGAACCGAGCATTTAAATCACGAGGAAAAGAAGACCATTGAGCGATTATGTGAAGACTTCTGCGATATCTTTCATTTAGATGGAGATATGCTGACCCACACGTCCACTGTGGAGCATGAAATAAATATCCGCACAAATAGCGCACCTGTAAATGTGCGACCTTATAGATTACCAGAAAAACATAAGGAAGAGGTAAATCGACAAATAGAAAAAATGCTAAAAGAAGATATTATCCGACCTAGCGCGAGTCAGTGGAACGCGCCACTACTGGTCGTTCCAAAGAAAGGCGACACGACAGAGAAGCCGAAATTGAGAATCGTGATAGATTTTCGAAAACTTAACGAGCTAACGATAGGCGACTCTTTCCCTCTGCCGAATATAAATGATATTCTAGATCAATTAGGAAACGCGAAATATTTTTCTACATTAGATCTTGCCTCGGGATATCATCAAATTCCCATGAGCAAGGAACACAAAAATAAAACAGCGTTTTCCACTTCGCATGGGCACTACGAGTTTAATAGAATGCCCTTCGGGTTAAGGAATGCACCCGCAACTTTTCAAAGATTAATGAACGCAATATTAGCCGGAATCCAAGGCTTAAGATGCCTCGTATATTTGGACGACATCGTCGTCTACGGATCAAATTTGGAAGAACATAACAAACGCCTGATTGAAGTAATGCAGCGTTTACGAAAACATAATCTAAAATTACAGCCCGACAAGTGCAATTTCCTTAGAAAGGAAGTAATTTATCTAGGTCATATAATTACTGAAAATGGAATACGACCAGATCCAAGCAAATTAAGTGCTGTAAACAATTTTCCTATACCAAGAAAAATCAAGGATGTGCAATCATTTATCGGATTGGCCGGATATTACCGGAAATTCATTGAAGAATTTTCGAAAATTGCTAAACCTCTTACGAGTTTAACTAAAAAGGGGGTAAAATTTGAATGGAGCATGGAACAGCAAAACGCGTTCGAATTATTAAAGGCAAAACTCACGTCGGCACCCGTACTAAGTTACCCGGATTTCTCTCGTGAATTCTTAGTAACGACCGACGCATCCGATCATGCAATTGGAGCCGTATTATCACAAGGTCCCGTAGGCAGAGACCGACCGATTGCTTATGCTAGTAGAATTTTAAATAAAGCCGAACAAAACTATAGCACGACAGAAAAGGAACTATTAGCTATAGTATGGGCCGTAAAACATTTTCGACCCTATTTATATGGTACAACGTTTACCATCGTGACAGACCACAGACCATTAATCTGGCTATTCAATGTCACGGATCCAGGTTCTAGATTAATTAGATGGCGACTAAAATTAGCGGAGTATGATTATAAAATCGTACACAAAAAAGGCAAATGCAATACAAATGCCGATGCATTAAGCAGAAATCCAGTTACGGGAGACCCACACGTCAATCTCATCCATCCAGAGGAAGAAGGACGGCAGCAAGAAGAAGAAGAAGAGGAAGAAACAATTAAAGAATATACGGCTGAGGAGAAACGCCGCATACTATACGAGTATCATGACGCTCCGTTAGGGGGGCATCAGGGGGTCGCGCGGACACTGAACCGTATCCGATTACTACATAACTGGAGAGGCATTACTCGAGACGTCGAGGAATACATAAGCAAATGTGAATATTGCCAAAAGAACAAATTAAGTAAAAAGACGAAGATGCCATTAGTAATTACAGACACGCCTACGAAACCGTTTGAAAAATGTGCATTAGATATCGTAGGGCCATTAACTGTCACAACCAATGGAAATAAATATATCCTGACCTTCCAGGACAACTTAACTAAATTCAGTAAAGCTATTCCTATAGATAATCAAGAAGCGGCTACCGTCGCGAAAGCATTCGTGACCAAAATAATAGTAGAACACGGTACGCCGGATAAAATCCTTACCGATCAAGGTACTAACTTTACTAGCGAGATGTTTAAAAATACTTGCAAATTATTGAAAATAGAAAAGATACAAACGACAGCCTATCATCCGGAGAGTAACGGAGCCTTAGAGCGCTCACACAGAACGTTAGCCGAATATCTCCGACATTATGTTAACGAAGAACAGAGCGACTGGGACGAGTGGCTACCCTACGCAATGTTCGCCTATAATACTACTCCTCATACGGCAACGGGTTTCACGCCGTTTGAATTAATGTACGGCTATCAAGCATCTCTGCCATCGGCGTTATCGAAGACGCCAAAATTAACGTATTCGTACGACAATTACGTACAGGAATTTCGCGAAAGAATACGCGCCACAAACCAAATAGCCCGAGAACACGCGCAACAAAAAAAAATTAAAGCCAAAAAACAGTACGATAAAACTGTAACGATGCACTCCGCAATGCATCGTTCCGACGATACCAGCCGCCAGAATATTTCATAT
>NW_017275097.1:0-1503 GCF_001594065.2 Cyphomyrmex costatus
TAATAAACATTAACATCTTGTTTTCAAGACTCGATTAGGCTTTACACTTTCCTCGATTTTTAATATTATTTAAATTCTACTAAATTAAAAGTAAAACCCATGTGGTACTATCTTTATTCTAATTTTTGTTTGAACTTCCGGTTTTGAGTTGGTTATACCAAGTTAAATTCCACCTTTAAAAACCCATGTAGTACTATTATTCTACTAAATTAAAAAGTAAATCACATTTGGTACTATCTCTCTTTATAAACTTACCCTTTTTAAAAAAAAAGGTAAAAAAAGCGCTAAGAGTTGGTGCTGCTGGTCAAAAAACCATTTGGGCCAGTTTCACCGACGTCAATTATTTAATCGACTGTAAAACTGACTAATCACATTTGTTGTGTAGTAGAACCATATTTAAAAACCTACGTGATATTATCCTTATTTACTTAAATCTAATGACATGTATCATTTGTATAAAAGATTTCATATCAATAGTCGGCGCCAAGTTAAATTCTATCTTCAAAAATCTAGAAGTACTATCCTTATTACTTACTTAATTCTAATGACATGTATCATTTGTATTAAAGTTTTGATATCAATAGTCGACGCAAAGTTAAATTCTACTGTTATTTAAATTCTATTAAATTAAAAAGTAAAACCCATGTGGTACTATCTTTATCTTCATATACAATGAAACCTAGTATATGACTTTGTATTCTTGTTGAAAGAACTTCCTATTCCAATCCAAGTGGTTTAATTCTTTTTTAAAAGAATTATATCACAATTAATTTAAAGAGAATTAATTCAAACACATTTATTCCTCCAACCAAAGTACTAGCAGTCTTCCTTGAAAACGTTATATTACAAGATTGCATTACTTTATTCATCTCAAGTGTTATCACAAAAAATTAAAGAAGTAACAGTACAAAATGAAAAAAATTAATTTAAATAGAAATTTATGTAAAAACACTTGGCGCTGCTAGTTCTCGATCTAGGTATAATAACGTCTCATAGTAAAAATATAGATGTCATATTTAGAATAAAAAGATGTAAAACGTTCCCACGAGGGTAAAGTATAGTGGAGTGCAATTATTTTTTGGGTAAAAATGTAGATTAGGGGAGCCTCCTCCAATGACCTTGACCTTGACATATGTTGTCAAGATCATGATCCTGAGTGACCTTGAGGAAGTTTTAACCGTCGGACCTAACTCGTTAAAAAGTTATTGACAAAAAAAGTTTCAAAATTAACGTATTATTTCTGCTATACATGTATGATATGAACAGGGAATGGAAGTAACTGTAACGAAGTTACAGTTACAAGTTACTTTTTTGGTAACTTTACTGGTAACTGCGTTACTTTCTTTTTTTGGTAACTGTAACGGTAACGAGTTACATTTTTTGGGTAACGGTAACGAAATTTACAGTTACTTTTGTAGTTACTTTGCACACGATTGAACACGGTTCGATTGGATACATGCTATTTGCAGCGCTTATCAATAAGACTTGAAAGCCCTTAGACAT
>NW_017275097.1:2555-11866 GCF_001594065.2 Cyphomyrmex costatus
GGAAGTTATTTCGCGTGGAAAGTTTAACATTTCTGAACAGGGAAAGGTGTAGAATAGTGATTCATAAATGGTAAGAAGTGTACCTCTTGTATTCATTTTGATTGCATTTATTCTTGGTCTGTTATATTGTGTGTGTGCGTGCGTGTAAAAATAGTACTTGTTATAATACATATATGGCAGAAATGATACATTAATACGTATAATTTTCCAGAAATGGTACGTTAATTTTGAAACTTTTTTTTATTAATAACTTTTTAACGAGTTAGGTCCGACGGTTAAAACTTCCTCAAGGTCACTCAGGGTAATGACCTTGACAACATATGTCAAGGTCAAGGTCATTGGGGGAGGCTTCCCTAATCTACATTTTTACCATTTTTTGACTTTGCAAAAATTTCTCGCAAAGTAAACTTTGCGGATATCGCTTCATTAGCTTATCAGAAATAAAGAAAAAAATAGTTTACCTCTTTAAGCAATGTGCGTTTTTTTTTATTTAACAAAATAACCTCAAAAATGACGTTTTTTGCAATTAACTTTTAAATAAAGCAATAAACAATAAAAACAATGCCACCAATGGAAAGAGCAGAAAATTTCACGTAAAAAATGTTAAGAAAGTTTTTTTCTAAAATCATAATTGAATGACGTAGAATTTTTTCAATATGTTGTGATTTCGTTAACGACGCAGAGTAGCACCGAGTGCAAAACGCGCGCGTCAGCCCGCGCACCAGAGATATAATTGTTCTTAGTATCCATATAGGTGAAAAAATATTTTTACCAACGGTTGATTTTAATTAAATATACTTCAAACTAAAAGTTAAGTATATTTGAAATGTATAAATAATATTTTAAATATTAGTAATCATAACATAATGCCAAGGTATGAGAAATTTTCGACTATATTCGGTATTGTGCATGTCATATTTATAAATACTTTCAAATTACCTTCATATCATGAGGATTTATTTTTGATATGATGCTCTAAAAGCTCTGTGGATTAAAAAAAATTACAAAAATTTATTTTTCAATATACACACGACTTGAAAAGTTCGTAATTTTCAAAAATTGGGTTTCTTTAATAAATTCTCTAACTTCCCTTGTAATGTAAAAGGCAAAAATAACTCGAAAAATATATTGAAATCTCCGAAACGCCTCCACCTAAAAAAATTATGACTAGCACATGTTATAGTTCTCTTGATGCCCTACAACTTTTGTAATAACAATATTTTAATATCTCTAAAAATAGCGGAGATATTTAAGGTGGACAGAGTTATTGCCCCACCCTGTATATATACGTATATACCGGGTGATTCACTTAAATCCTACATCTTGAATATTTCGTTTATTTCTGACAATACGAAAAAATGTTTTAAATAAAAGTGGAACAGTGTCGAGGAGGACACGTTTTAGTCACATTGTTTTTTTTCTAAGTGAAGGCGCTAAAAAGATATGAAGGTCATCTTCACTTTTTTAAATGGAATTATGTAATTTTTTTTAGATAACGTGATTCCTCTAATTATTTTGCATATAAAAGTATTAAGGTAGAGATACCAAAAAACCAATAGTTTTCGAGATATTTTACACTTTATTTTGGTACATTTTGACACAAAATGTTAAATAACTCGTAAACTGTTGACTTTTTGATTATCGTACCTTAATACTTTTGTGAACAGAATAATGAGATAAATCAAATTGTGTAAAGAGAACACATAGTTGCTTTAAAAAAATATGTATACGAAATGGATAATTTTTTAAATACGCAACTATGTGTTTTCTTTATACCATTTGATTTATCTTATTATTCTATTCACAAAAGTATTAAGGTACGATAATCAAAAAGTCAACAGTTTACGAGTTATTTAACATTTTGTGTCAAAATGTACCAAAATAAAGTGTAAAATATCTCGAAAACTATTGGTTTTTTGGTATCTCTATCTTAATACTTTTATATGCAAAATAATTAGAGAAATCACGTTATCTAAAAAAAATTACATAATTCCATTTAAAAAAGTGGAGGTGACCTTCATATCTTTTTAGCGCCTCCACTTAGAAAAAAAACAATGTGACTAAAACATGTCCCCCTCGACACCGTTCAATTTTTATTTGAAACATTTTTTCGTATTGTCAAAAATAAACGAAATATTCAAGATGTGTAGGATTTAAGTGGACCACCCGGTATATCTGTATAAATGTCGCTCGAATGCTCTCAACAGCTGCGCGCCGGAATTCGAGCGCAGGTATACAAACCCGATATTCGGACACACATACATAATACACACAATTATGATTGAATGTGTATATATGAAAAGATTCTCACGGTCTCTTTCAAAGTCCCCCTATTCATTGTCGTCATTCATTGAGATGAACTCGCAAATAGCGATAGTGATGACATATAATAATAATAATTATAATAAATTTTTATCGACAACAACAACACAATATGTTTTTCTCTCATTTATTTCAATTATAATTGTCTTATGCGATTACGACGAAATACTGCAATATTATTATCAAAGAAACATTAATTTCATGCTTGCAACCATCATTACGCATCCACCATTTTGAATTTTGAAAAGATAATATCAAATTCGTTTTTAGCGACCCCAAAAACATAAGGATACACATTTTCAATGACAAGTTTAATTAACTCCTCGAGATATTGAATTATTACCGTAAAAATGTGAAAAAATTCACTTTTTGCAAAATTTTTTAACAATTTTCAAAAAGCGCACATTTTTAAGAGTTAAACTTTTTTTCTAATACCAATTAGAAGATAATCCAAAAGGTTTCATTGAAATTCATGCTGCGTGGAATTATTGCTTAATAATAGCCGTTTTTTGTCTAATTGCACTCCGCTAGTACCAGTGTGTGTATATTTGCGTATAATATATATGCGAAAGAATTACATAAAAAATAAATAAACAGTAAATTCTATTTTTGTTAAATGTAACATTCAGATTAAGTTTGCTATTATTTTCAGATTATCATTACCTTTACGTCTATTCTCATATATTAATTGTCAGGAAACACGGTAGTACCACCTGCCATGTTCAAAAAACTACGAGTTATAACTTTTAGGTAATTTTATAGTTTTTCTTATTTGATCTAGCAGCGCCAAGTGTTTTTACATAATAAATTTTTCTATTTAAATTAATTTTTTTCATTTTGTGCTGTTACTTCTTTAATTTTTTGTGGTAACACTTGAGATGAATAAAGTAATGCAATTTTGTAATATAATAACGTTTTCAAGGAAGATTGCTACTACTTTGGTTGGAGTTCCTACTACTTTAGTAGGAGGAATAAATGTGTTTGAATTAAATGTCTTTAAATTAATTGTGATATAATTCTTTTAAAGAAGAATTAAACCACTTGGATTGGAATAGGAAGATCTTTCAACAAGAATACAAAAACATATACTAGGCTTCATTGTATATGAAGATAAAGATAGTATCACATGGGTTTTATTTTTTAATTTAGTAGAATTTAAATAACAGTAGAATTTAACTTGGTGCCGACTGTTGATACCAAATCTTTTATACAAATGATATGGTCATTATATTTAAGTAAATAAGGATAATATCACGTAGGTTTTTAAAGATGGTTTTACTAAACAGTAAATGTGATTAGTCAGTTTCACAGTCGATTAAGTAGTTGGCGTTGGTGATAGAATTTAACTTAGTACCGACTGTTGATATCAAATATTTTATACAAGTGATAAATGTCATTAAAATTAAGTAATAAGGTAGAATTTAACTTGGCGTCGACTATTGATGCCAAAACTTTAATACAAATGATACATGTCATTAGAATTAAGTAAATAAGGATAATATCACGTAGGTTTTTAAATATGGTTCTACTAAACAGCAAATGTGATTAGTCAGTTTTACAGTCGATTAAATAATTGACGTTGGTGAAACTGGCCCAAATGATTTTTTGACCAGCAGCACCCACTCTTAGCGCTTTTTTTTACCTTTTTTTATAAAGAGAGATAGTATCAAATATGATTTACTTTTTAATTTAGTAGAATAATAATACTACATGGGTTTTTAAAGGTAGAATTTAACTTGGTATAACCAACTCAAAATCGGAAGTTCAAACAAAAATTAGAATAAAGATAGTACCACATGGGTTTTACTTTTAATTTAGTACAATTTAAATAATAGTACTACATGAGTTTTTAAAGGTATAATTTAACTTGGTATAACCAACTCAAAACCGGAAGTTCTAACAAAAATTAGAAATTTGACTAACAACAGATTAAAGGCCTTCAATTTAAACCATTTTCATACATATTTACTTCCATTGCATTATCTTTCAATAATAAAATAAATTTTTTTGGTATAATGTTATTTCGACACTTGAAGTACGAAAGTATTACTTATAAATAATGAATAATAAGATTAGATTAGAATAAAATAAGGATCCACCGCATTTTCAAAAGCTACATAACGATAATGATGTGAACACATTATGTTGAAATGCCTTTTTCTTATGTACAGAGTAATTGTTATTACGACAATTGAAGTACGAATACCAATCGAGGCTTGACGTCATTAATGCGAATATTTAAATCAATTTTCCAAACACTATTTCATTTTGTACTTGCACCGTAAGAATAATGTCACTATCTTTTCGGAGATAATAGATAAATTTCTTATCCATACTATAACATAACTAACTCAAAACCGGAAGTTCAAACAAAAATTAGAAATTCGACCAAAGAAAGATTAAATTCTTTTAATCTAAAACATTTTCATAACTTCTATTTCAATCATTTATTCCATCCATCGAAAATCTTTTGAGAGCAGGCCGCCATATTCTTTTTCCGAGTCATTAACAGATTGATGGTACTCTGGAATTACAAGCAATTATTTTTCATTGCACGGGCTAGTATAAATTAAATAAATTTCAAATCAAATCTCAATAACCGACTTTTATATTTTGTGCACTAAGAATAACATATTGCAGAAATTTTTTTAGAAAACTGTAATATGCAGATTGTAATCTGTTTTACTTGTATGTAGGTATGTTCATTTTGAATTTGTACCTTGACTAATCTGTTATTTACTTTTCGTGGTACATATTCAACATAGAAAATAACATAACGTATGTTCACTTTGAACTGGCACATTTAGTAATATATCAGTTACTTTTCGTGGTCATATATTATGTTAGATAATATCATTTAAATTATTAAAGTATATAATATATATAATATACATATTACAGTTTTTACATTTTAAAAATAAATCATAAAAGATCAGTATTATTTTTAAAAGAATTCTTATACCAAATTGTCTATTTCAACGTAAACATTTTTTTATTTAAAGATAATGAATAGATACATATTACAATAAAAAATGACTCATATATTATTGAAGGTGCCAGATCAAAGTATACATACATAAAGTGTATATTCTTTTGTTGCATATATACGTAATAATGATTTAACGTTACTATTATAAACAACTAGTGTGCATGTGTTGTTAAATCTTTATTACGTATATATGCAACAAAAGGATATACATTTTGTGAATGTTCACTTTGAACTGGCACCTTCAATAATATATCAGTTTATTTTCTAACGTAACTGATATACTTTCCATGATAATATATTTCATTAGTAGATAAGTATTTAAAGTTTTAAAGATTCCAATACTAAAACCAAGTAATTTTATATTTTGAGTAACTGTATCAAATAAGTTTTATCTTTATTATTATAAAAGAATTGATTCTTTGTGCTGTATTTTATTTTTAGATTTATTGAAGGGAAAGTCCTGAAAAGGAAAAGCAAGGATTTTAAATCCATACTTTTTTTCTTTTCAGATTTTTTTTTATCAACAAAGCACAAAGAATCAATTCTTTTATAATTATATAAAGAATAAAGAAAACAAATTGAGATCACTACCAAACAAATAAATAAATAATTAACCTAACCAAATGCAGTAGAAACAAAATAATTATATAGAAAATAATTTTTATTCTTACAGCGAAATGTGTTTTACAGCATAATTATTTTGACATTGGAATAAATACATATTCACTTTCATTGCATTTGTGTAATAAAGCAAAAAATATTTATTTATTCTAACCTCACTTACGTGTTCATTTATGCCATCGATATGACAGATTTCCCAACCTCAATCCTTTGTTATTGCCGAGACTGTAATCCGACTTTAACGATCGTACAGATAGCAGCGATCGATATTTATTCTAACCTCACTTACGTGTACGTCTATGCTAGAGTCCCTGTAAGAGAGTTGTGTAAATCTTGTATAAATTTTCATTGGCTTTGAAGTAAAATGGCGAAACCAATCATCGATGCTGTTATATCCCCACTTTTGAGTAATGTGAACGCTGTGGTTTAGATTAGGGATGTAACGAAAGTGGTTATAGCGAAAGCGAATGCGAAAACGAAAGAAAACAAATTTTTTTGCGAATGCGAAAGCGAAAGATCTTTTTTTTCTGCTGAATGATTAAATCAGCCACAATTACAGACAGAGTCACGAAAAATAATATATATAATATTTAAAAAATATTGCTACTTCCTATTCAAATTATTGAATGATGGATTGAGAGAGATGAATGCAAATGTGTAAATTAGTATTTGCATATGAACGGCTTTATTTTAAATTAAATAATCAAATAAAATACAAAATACATTAATTATAATTATATAAAATAAAAATACAATAAAATATATTCTTATTCTTGAATCTTGTATTGCAACTCGTAAATACATAAAATAAACTAACTCCTATAACTCTAAGTAAAGTAACACAATATACTTTTTATTAAGTCAACATAAAATAAAATTCTTCTAAGAATTAGTTATACTTTTATATTATATACTTAATAAGAATAAGTATTTTACTTATTAGCTTATTTATATTGGCAAACCAACGAATGAAATGTAAACTGCTTTCCCACCATCTAATGTGCCCTCGGTGAAGCTGCGAATTCCACGGGCCGGACAAAATCTTTCGTTAAAACTTTCGCATAATTGGATGCGAAAGCTAATATTCGTTACATTTCTAGTTTAGATTTTAGGAATTGTAAGAGTAGAATTTACATTAAATTATATAATATTGATAAATAGACAAGGTTAGAATGTCATTTTCGACTACATAATATTTGTATCTTTTGTATATTTTTAATTCGAAAGCTTTATTTTATAACAACGTATATACTTACGTATAATTTTGAAATTGTAAGAGCTGGGTCGAGGAAAATATCGGGACTCCACCGGTGCCGGAACTTAAACCGAGACCTCGTTGTCGTTCGTATTAGCAAGCTTTCGTCTCGCCTGCCACCATGACTTTACGCTCTTCGTAGTATAAGGTCTAGCGTTCCTTTCTGCTAGAGTCCCAATTAGACGCCATTTTACTTCAGATTGACACAACTCTCTTACAGGGACTCTAGTCTATGCCATCGATATGACAGATTTCTTAACCTCAATCCTTTGTTATTGCTGAGACTCTTAATCTGACTTTAACGATGGTATAGATCGCAGCGATCGATATTATAGATTTATAGATACCCGTCGCGACCACATTTATCTGCGTCAAAAATTTCAGAATTTATTTCCTTACTTCGTAGTTGGCAACAATGACGACGACGACAACGACGACGATGTTTCTTACAAACAAACAAACACTTAGACACCCATTTCCTCGACGGCAAACACCTAGACACTCACTTCTTCGAAGGCGAACACGTAGACACCTACTTCCTCGACGGCGAACACCTAGACACTTAGTTTCTCGAAAGCGAACACCTAGACACCTATTTCCTCGACAGTGAACACGTAGACACTCACTTCCTCGAAGGTGAACACATAGACACTCACTTCTTCAAAATCAAACACGTAGACACTTATTTCCTCGACAACGAACATATAGACAACACTTAATTCCTTGATAGTGAATACCTGGACACATAGTTTCTCTATATTTCGATATTTCAGTTTTAATATTTATATATTATATATAATAACTATTGTATATGTATATATTAGATTAATTTAAAAAGGTTTTAACGAAATTATTGGCTCTTGCCCTTATCTCCTATATTAGTTGTTTAATACATATTGAGCCTTATCTCAATCATTTATATATAATAACATTATATACATATATTATTAATAAATATTTTATATTATATTGAATGATATTTTATTTTTATTTATAAGATTTAAACCGTGCGCGCGTCATATGTGATACACCATGCAACACTGGTCTGCTGGTTAGGTATAGATAGATAGAGTGAGATGATAGATAAAGTGAATGAGATAATACATAAAGTCAAAGGCCCTCTATTACCGAAAAAACGAGACATACATTTTTCTCTGGTCGACGACGTATCTTAAAAACACTTTTATTATACAATTTAAGTATTTGCTATCGATTAAGCGTATGTAGAACTTAATCGGTTCAGCCGTTCTGAGATCTGATCATCTCAATCCCCCGAATTTCTCAGATTCGTGTAAAGGAGGCACGGCAGTGTCGCGCGCTTGGCTTAGCGCCAAGACACTACCGTGTCTCCAGATACATAATAAATAATGTTCACATAATTATCTCTCGGCAAAAATTTGTCCAATGTAAAACACTAGTACTATTCATTTTCAACTCATTCATCAAAAATGGTTGTCGTGGTGGTTGTATCATTAGAAAATAAGCTATAAAGCGACACATTTTTTAAATATCTATGCGTACATTTTTAAACCATGTTTCATGAAATACACTTACTTTAAAATTACATGTTATCTTTCGTCGCCTCCGACCTTTAATTACTTTATAATATTTACTAGTACAATGTAATATTTTATTTTCCATAGAGCGAAGATTTAACATATTGTCACATTTTGGACACTTGATTTGATTACGAACTACTTTTTTTTCGCATAAGTAGTTACATAAAGGATCAGAATTGTTTATAATATTAAGAAATTCATGTAAATGCATCTTGAAAATAAAATGTCAAGAAAGTACAATAATATACTGGCAATGAAATATTACTGATACAACTATTCTCACGAAAGTGCGAAGTTATACTGACAATGAAAGACCAATAATACCAAAGTTGAGCAAAAAAACCAAAACACTTCCATGATTGTACTGTTGCTTTGATTGTATTGTCGGGGTAGACTCTGTCGACGATGCGGGTGGCCTTTGGCCCCCCCCCCCCTTGCACCCGCCCGTGTGTGTGTGTGTGTGTGTGTGTGTGTTCCATTCGTTATGTAACGATTATGAGTCTATTACTTGATATTTTACACACCTTACACGCCTTCGGCCACCCCCCCCCCCCCCCCCCCCCCC
>NW_017275097.1:11961-29930 GCF_001594065.2 Cyphomyrmex costatus
GGGGGGGGGGGGGGGGGGGAGGTTAAAGTTACTTCGCATGGAAAGTTCAACGTTTCTGAACAGGGAAAGGTGTAGAATTTCGTGTAAAAATAAGTAAAAATAAGTCGAAACAACACCACTGAATGGGTTGGATTAGGTTATTTTCAACAGTAGTGGAGCCCCCCGTAGAAGAGGACGGAACCCACTGCATCCACGCGTATCACTTTCTTTTCATCGAAATAATCAATAAGATTTCGAAAATTCTGTGTTAGATGAATACATTCGTGAATTAATGGTAGAAGTGTATGCACATGCGATCACAGAGCATGAAGAAGGTATGTTCATATAGCGTTACACGTATAGTTCGTATTTATTATTATATATTTTATTATTATTGAATATTATAAATGATTCATTGATCGCGATATGGTGAGTAAAAACGAGCCATTATGTCAAAAAATACATCAATATGTTCTTGCAAAGAATAATAACGTTTAAAGTCACACTGTATAATAGAAATAAATTGTAATTTTTCAAATTTTTTTTATCATAACTTTTTAACGGACAGCGAGCGCCACCTAAAACCTGCGGGAGGTTACTCAGGGTCATGACCTTGACAACATATGTCAAGGTCAAGATCATCGAGGGTGGCTCCTCTTTTCTATATATTTACTAAACTTTAAAATTAATATTGATCTTTTGGGGTTTTAAAATATAAAAAACCTTTATAGTTTGATTTTTCACCTAGAACACTATATTTGATTCAAGATTTTGGAGTGTATGTTAAACATGTGATACCATCTTTATTCTAATTTTTGTTTAAACTCCCGGTTTTGAGTTGGTTATACCAAGTTAAATTTTATCTTTAAAAACCCATGTAAAAAATCATACTATTATTTAAATTCTACTAAATTAAGAAGTAAAACCCATTTGGTACCAAGTGTAATCCTAGTAATCCAAGTGGTTCAATTCTTCCTTAAAAGAATTATATCACAATTAATTTAAAAACAATTAATTCAAACACATTTATTCCTCCAACCAAAGTAGTAGTAGTAGCTGCTACTACTACTTTGGTTGGAGGAATAAATGTGTTTGAATTAATTGTCTTCAAATTAATTGTGATTGTAATATAATTCTTTTAAAGAAGAATTAAACCACTTGGATTGGAATAGGATAGAATTTAACTTGGCGCCGACTGTTAATATCAAATCTTTTATACAAATGATATACGTCATTAGATTTAAGTAAATAAGGATAATATCACTTAGGTTCTTAAAGATGGTTCTACTAAACAGCAAATGTGATTAATCAGTTTTACAGTCGATTAAGTACAATAAATAGCGTTGGTGAAGGGACCCAAATGGTTTTTTGACCAGCAGCAACCACTCTTAGAGCTTCTTTTACCTTTTTTTTAAAAAAAAGGTAAGTTTATAAAGATAGTACCAAATGGGTTTTACTTTTTAATTTAGTAGAATTTAAATAATAGTATGGTTTTTTAAATGGGTTTTTAAAGATAGAATTTAACTTGGTATAACCATTGAATAAAACGGACTTCCAATCGACGAAGTAATTATTTTGAATGGACAGTCAGGTTTGTGAACCTTGGGTAGACCATAAGCTCTAGGTAATGAACCTTCACTACATCTAAGTCGTTTATAACAATTTTCTGTGATATATTTATGGTTCTTCCATCTTATAATTATGGTTTTTAAATTATTGATCATTTTGTTAGTGGAGTCTTTTGGAAATTTAATGTATGTATTTACGTCACTGAGCATTTCATTAATTTTTTCAATATAAAAATCTTTATTAAGTGCAACTGTTACGTTGCCTTTATCAGCTTTAGTTATAATTAGGTTCCCTGATAGCAAAATGTTTGCGCGCAAATTAGCAGCAAACTCGATCGATCTTGTCTACAAAACCGTAGCCATCTGCGTCTGCATTTGGCTATGGATTTGGCGACAACATTTGCTGACATGTTTTGCAACAGATTAGTGGCAAAAACCGAACAGAGTCTGCTGACAATATTTGGTAATACAGTCTCTGTCTACAATTTGTTGCCTTTCTGCAATAAAAAATTGTCAACAAACTCTGCTCGGTTTTTGCAACCAATCTGCTGTAAAACATGTCAACAAACGTTGTTAGCAGTTTAGCAGCAGTTTGCTGACAATACAGACTCTGTCTACAATTTGTTGCTAATCTGCAATCGAACATTGTCAGCAGGTTCTGCTCCAAATCTGTTTCCGCTGACTTTGCTATTAGGGTTGTTATTGTTGTTTAAAAAAAGTCTTGTTTTTTTCTTTAAACTTATAAGTTCGTCATATAATTGCTTATTAACTTTGGAATGAGAAAACGTAAACAATTTATTAATGATTTGAACCCCTTTATTTCTAAAAATTTTTTGAAAATGTGTCTGTAATCTGCAAATACTATTTTCCCAATTTTTTATAAATTCAAATATTAGTTTTCCTTTGTTCAAAAAAAGTAATGAGAAATTATCACCCATTTGTAATAAACACTGAATTTGTTTAAGAATAGTAATTGAAGACAGATTTATAAACCATTTGTCTCTTGGGTTGATTAAGGATGAAAATGGATGTCTATAATTAAATTCACCTGTGGATTTATGTGAATTTCCTTGTAATTTAACAGTTTGTTTAATGTAAATGAAATATGTTTTAAAGTCTCATTAATGTTATTATTCTCATTATTATCATTCCAAAAATATTTTATTTCTTTAATTCTATTTTTTAAAGCTAAATCTTTCTTATTTTTTAATTTATTCATTTTACCAATAATTTTGTATTTATTCTTCTTAAATTCTTTGAACAGTTTTGTATTGAAAAAAATTTATTACATAAACTACAGGGAAGATTGCCGTTAACCTTACGTACAAGATGGAAAATCCTATTTTGTATAATATAACAAATCTCGATCTGAATGCATCTTTGAGTTCTAATTTAAGTAATTTTTTTACAACTAGAATTTTTGATTTTTTAAATAAAGAAATAGATCTGCCTTCGTTCAGATTTATATCGAATTTTGTAATTTTTGTCAAGTGTGTCGGAATTAAGTTATGTCGTATACAATATTTAATGAATTTAATTCTAAGTTGGTTCTTATCGTATAAACTGCGTTGTTTAATCCAACTCTTCAAAATTCTAACGCAAAACATACCATAAACTACTAGAATATACTTAAAAAACGAACCTGTATTATAACGCATCATTTTTCAGCCGGCGTATTCTTCAAATAAATAAATAAAGTGGCGTAAGTTTAAATTGAATTAAAGACTCTTTACAGTTTGAAAAAACATCAAAATTGAACGAGTATAAATGGCTATACAGTCATACGCTGTTAACGAAGCGTGGAAAATACAAAAATTTTACATTTAGATTCATATAATTCGGAGTCGAACTTTTCGATTCTTTACTCTGGACCATCATCAGCGACGATATAAAATAATCTTAAAGTTGGTGATGTTGTTGACACGCAGTAACATTCTTCATCAACTCTGGGATGATGCCCAGAGAACATTGAGACGTCTTAAAGACGTCATAAAGACGTCCTAAAATGCATGAGACATTTTTGGAAGTATTATAATGACGTCTATATGACGTCTTAAAGATGTCTTATACGTCGATTTATGATGTCTTAAAGATAATCCTTATGACATCTTATGGACATGGATTTAGGATCAATTTCAGTTACGTTAAGTACTTAAAAATAATGTCTTTAAGACGTCTTTCAGACATTATCCTTAAGACGTCTTAAAGGACATTATTTTTATATCAATTTCAGACTTATGCATTAATCGTCGGTAATGTAGAAATCATTAATTACTTAATTATTAATTTTGATTTAATTTTTAAATTTGTAACGATGCGCCCCTTATACGCATCGTTCCCGGCAACAACCAGCCGCTGCATCAAGCCTGCGATGCGGCGATGAGGGCGCGATGCGCCCGATTATATTTTTAAAAAATCGCAAACATAATTCACAGGTACAGCGGCCGCGGAAACCGCCAGTCTCGTCGGAAAATGCCGATCGACACCAGAGACCGCCGATCGGAAATCCTCTCTTCCACGAGAAGCCGATCGGCGGAAAATACCGAGACCGACCGGAGTATTGCGAACGAGACTGGCGGCTCCGTATAAAATACCGCGTCGACTACGCGACGCGGCCTTTTTTCCTATCACCAGCCGTACCGCACATTTCCGAATCACCAGCTCCTTCACAGTGCTCCGAAACCGACATCCAAGACCTGCTCGTTCCGACGAACCTAGGGGGTAGGGCGTACCCTGCCTCTGCCGGGCGTTCTCGGCCGCCGGACGAACCGTCTACGGATAGATCTCCGAACAGTCCGAACACGCACCGCGTTGCTCCGACGAACCTAGGGGGTAGGGCGTACCCTGCCTCTGCCGGGCGTTCTCGGCCGCCGGACGAACCGTCTACGGATAGATCTCCGAACAGTCCGAACACGCACCGCGTTGCTCCGACGAACCTAGGGGGTAGGGTGTTCTCTGCCTCTGCCAGGCGTTCTCGGCCGCCGGACAACCGCTGCAGCTTCCTACACACCTCCGAACCCCTTGTTCTTCCTATCCCGAATATTCCTGTCCCGATAACCAGCACTCGAAAGGGAGTAGGGCGCTCTCTGCCTTTGTCGGGCGTTCCCGGCCGCTGGTTATCGGACCTATTTCCTTCTATTTCTCAACCATCTTTGCTTTACGCACCGCGCCGCGTTTTTTTTATTTCTTGCTGGCGTATACCCGCGTTCC
The DNA here is from genome assembly GCF_001594065.2 of Cyphomyrmex costatus. Taxonomy (NCBI): domain Eukaryota; kingdom Metazoa; phylum Arthropoda; class Insecta; order Hymenoptera; family Formicidae; genus Cyphomyrmex; species Cyphomyrmex costatus. Next base: position 16,719 of record NW_017275097.1, read on the forward strand.
GTCGTGTTGATAAACACCGCCCTGCGCGATCCGCGTCGTGAATCAACCGACCGCCGAAAAACGAGCGACGTCACAAGCACCGCCTCGCCGTACGAATCTCAGGCACCGCCGACCGCCGATTTTGTACACCCGGCAGCTACTGCCACACCGCGTCTCGCCTTGTAAATACTGCGCGCATTTAGAAATAAGTATCGCTGTACCGTCCGCGTCCGTCCGACTATTTGTTAGCATTATAATTATTCGCCGTTCCGCCTTTACATTTATATATCTATCGTTCTTATTCACTATATAATCTCTGTGTTATTTTATTTTGTTTCTTTTCTTCATTGTAATAAACTGTGTTCATTGTCGAATGTAAATTTTATATTAATTCCGCCACTATCATTACCGCAACACCGATCCGACGCGACCATCTCCTCCTGCCGCACCTTTTTATGCGATCCGTGCAATTTTAGCATCCGACGAGCAAGTCCGCGTATAAAATCAGGAAGTTACAAATTTTCACGCAAAATAAATACAAATTTTTTTTTAATTCGAAACTTATTAAATTTTTTACATTAAATATTAAATTAAATATTTTAATTCAATCAAGATAAAGCTAACTTTGTCTTGATTGGATTCTGATCTACGATCCGCAATCCGCCCAGAGAACAATCACGTCTTCTTTGTATACGTTTTTTTTCAATAGAAGTTTCAGATCCGCATCCGCAATCGAGTAGGAAGAAAAACCAAAATAGGGAAACTCAGAAGACGATGATGGAGTAAGGACAGCCTTGGACAGGAGAAAAATGAATGCTGGGGAAGAATGAATGAATGAATGAATGTTATGTGATTTTATAGTTACCGAATTTTAAAGAAATAAATAATAGAAATAAAAGGAAAGAACATACCATTGAAAAGAATTTCTTACCACTCAATATTAAATTTCACTGAATGGAGTCCAGTCGGGTTATGACGATGATGAATTCATTAACTTTTTTTTAAATTAAAATTAATGTTCCCTTCATCAGCAATGACCAGAAGCACAACTGATGAAAGATCGATGGCATGAAGATCAATAAAAGTACAGCATCACATATTGCGATGATCATTTGTTATAAAGAACATATTCAGATTATACATAAGTACCTCACTCTACTACTTGTATTTACCACAAATTATTTACATTTTTAACGTGCTCATAGATTATTTATTAATTTGTTATTATTTATGCAATATGGATTTAAAAAAAATTTATGATGAGACATCGCAACAAGTCATTTGTTACTTATAATCATTTTTTAGTATTTTCTATTATTTGAAATATATATTATATCGCATCTGGAGATTTTTATTATTAATAATAAATATAAAATTATAAGTACTAAGATAACGCTTGTTATGTTTTAAAACGACAAATTAAGATATTAAATTTCGGTAATATAAACAAGCAGACGATGTAAAACAGTTGAAAAACTTTATTATAATAATTTCACAATTTAAAATTTAAAATTTAAAGCGAAACGTTTCGTCTCTTACTGTAGTCCTCTTCAGTCTCAATAATATATACAAAACATCAATATAAATATACATATAACAATTTAAAACAATAATTATAAAATAAAATATAAAGTTAATAAGTCAATGTTCTCTCTTAGTCAAATTGTAAATTGAAGGAAAGAAAACCATCTCATAAAGCTGTATCCGCATCATGATTCTATGGAACCATTAGTCAAAAATTAGGTAATTAAAACCGAAATTGAAGATAAAAACACAAAATCAGAACCGAATGTATATCAAACTTACGTTAATTTCAGATGCTCCAAAAATAATTCTCTCCTTAAACTCCAATTTATTGTAATGTAACGCAGAGTGATGTGTATAAGAAGACAGTTGTCAAAAGAATAAGGGAAATTATGATTTGGCTGTAGAAATGTCATACACTGTTTATCATTGCGAGGTACATAATCAAAACAAAATATCATATGCTTTGTCTAATTTTTCAGTGTCTTTTTGGGTTTTAATACTATTCTCCTGTTCTTTAATACAAAGCATTTCTGAAATCAGCCTCTTGTTGTAATGAGACTCTACATCCATAATCTGAACATTATTCCAATCAAAAGAATGATTATGTTGGTTTCAATGTTCAGAAATTACAGAAAATTTTGATGGATCTCCTCTCATATTACGCTTATGTTCTCCTATTCTTGTGATCAACTTCCTCTTTGTTTGGCCTACATAAGACGAATTGCAGTTGTTACAATTGATTTTATAAACTACATTATTCTTTTGTATAGTATCTGTATTGTCCTTGTGAACTTTAATAATTTTGTTAAGTTTATTGATACTCCTAATTCCTATGGTAAATACGTCTTTATTTAAATTAGAAGTAACTTTATTTGTATATTTGGAATGTATGGTAAGACAAAAAGTTTTTTATTAGGAAGATCAATACAGGTACTATGGTGATCATTATGAGCTGCATGTATTTTAGATTCCAAAATAACATTAATTCTTCTTTGTATTGTGTTAAAAATTAATGGCAAAGGATAATTATTATTTAATAATATTGCAATAACAAACTCAATATTCTTAATATGAAATTCAAAATTGGATAGTAATAATGCTCTATCAACCATGTTATAAATAACACCCAATCTTTTGTGATAAGGGATGATTTGACAAATACGATAAACATCTTCCCGAAAACGTGTCTTTATGATGCCAATCTAATTTTAATATGTTATTATCTATATGAATAGTTAAGTCTAAATAATTCAGAGATCTATTTTTTTCAGTTTCTATTGTAAACTGAAGTGGATTATGAATGCTATTAAAAGTTTCTAATACAATGTTCACAGAATCTTTAGGAACAGTCATAATGATATTTGTCAACTGTTTTACATCGTCTGCTTGTTTATATTATCGAAATTTAATATCTTAATTTGTCGTAATAAATATAAAGTTGACAATATTAAGTCGACTAAAGGTGCGTTTACATGCAACCGTCAAACAGCGGAAGCAGCAACCAATTAGTCAACTCTTAGTCAATTACAATCAAAATCGACAAAAAATCATTTTAGAATAGTCGACTATTATAAATGTTAACCATAAAAATCGACTTTAAATCGACCATAAATATCAACTTTAAGTCGTCTTAACGATGTCTTTTGGAAAAGTCCTCAAGACGTCTTTTTCAGATATTCTCAGATATTCTCTTTCCGACTACCTGTAACAGACTTATTTTAGATAAAGTCCGAAAGACTTCTTAAGAATGTCTAAGACGTCTTTCCGACTACCTGTAACAGACTTATTTTAGATAAAGTCCGAAAGACTTCTTAAGAATGTCTTTTGGATAAGTCCTCAAGACGTCTTTTTGAAGACGTCTTTTGGATATCTTTCAGACGTGCATTGTTCTCTGAGGTGGTACCATTACATTATTATACATGAATGGATTTAGGATCCGATGCTCTTTAATCTTTAAAATAAAAGTTAAGTATAAGAATCTTAATTTCAAAATGACAATTATCTAATTAGGATGGACAAGTAAGAGTCTGATAATTAGAAACGCTTTCATAAATATTCAAATAAAAACTGTGATACCACGAACAAACAAAATGTTAAAAGGGAAACTGCCATTCGTTGATAACGCTGTGCTAGTGTTGATGTAGATGTTGTGAGCGTGCGCGCGATAATAAAGTAGACATTTTTTTATCTATCTTGTTGTTATTGTTGAATGACTTCCAATAAAGGAGAAAGTGGTTTGGTGGCATTCGAGCCCCTATGAGGCTGTGTAGCCTATCTTTGGTGGCAGTTGAGCCCCTGTAAGGCCTTGTAGCCTATTTTTGATGGCATTCGAGCCCCTGTGAGACTGTGTAGCCTATTTTTGGTGACATTTGAGCCCCTGTGAGGCTTTGTAGCCTATCTTTGGTGGCAGTTGAGCCCCTGTGAGGCATTGTAGCCTATCTTTGGTTGCAGTTGAGCCCCTGTGAGGCCTTGTAGCCTATCTTCAGTGGCATTCGAGCCCCTGTGAGGCCTTGTAGCCTATCTTTAGTGGCATTCGAGCCCCTGTGAGGCCTTGTAGCCTATCTTTGGTGGGATTTGATCCCTTGGAGGCCATTAGCCTATTTACTAAGCGGCTTAGTAGTCTGAGTGAGACTTCTAGCCAGTTCGATCTCAAAAGTGAAGGCCATCTGTAAATAAACTTTTGTTTTTTTTTTTTTAAGTTAGGTGCCACAGTTCATGGGTTTATGCTGCTTACGATAGGATCGTGAGGTTATCTGATATCTTTTATTTTATTTAGATAAATTCATTATTTACCTTGAAACAAATTATTTTAGGTGTACTCACATTGAAAATACACATTATTTTCTGTACTACATAATTCTCTAATATTTGTGAAATAAACTAATTATATTCAATCCTAGTCTTATTTTATTCAAAAACTCAATTATCTTCTGCGCTATCAAACACAAAACTTTACTTAAATTAATATTACATATATTATTGGCTCTTTGCCCTTTTATTATTTGAATTGGTTTGACATTACATGTTTCAGTGGTATTATTCATCCCTACTCCTATGTACAAAAAATTAATTAATTAACTATAATCTATCTTATTATCTATTAAACGAAAAAGTCGTACGGTAAAAGCGTTACTTTGATGAAAAAAGATGCGATGAGCATTCTAGACAAGATAAAGTCTTTGTTCATCAAATGATTGAATGACCGATTGAAACAATATTTCATCATGTTCTGATAGAAGAGAAAGAAGTTTTTTTTATAATTTGATTATGGTATAGCAAATGGTTTTAAAGCAGTTCAAAAAGTACGTCTAACTGTTAAAACTCACCAAATTGTCCATAACACAGTAATAATAACGAATTGCATGCAAATGCAATTGGAGTCAAAGAAGGTAGTCACTTAATTACACAATGTCAATGATTAAAATAACGAATTTCGATTGTTATAGTTTTTTAATTTTTGTTCTTAAAAATTTTTTAATTTTGCAACTCTGATAAATAGGGGTGGATGTTAATTAAAAAATTTGATTTAAAAAAAAAATGAATACACTCTTATATAGAGCATAAAATACTGTAGAAAGTATAAAACATTTGTTCATACGCGTCATTGTTTTGAAGGTATTCGATGAAAATGGAAAAATTCATTTTTTTCATGGGGGCGTTTTACCGCTTAAACCTCGAAATAAACCGCTATAAAAACATATGAGTGGAATATTTTTTGATGCTCTACAACATATCTAAAGCGCATTAAAATCGGTGAGGGACAGTTCCCTTGCTAGTGACGAGATAAAAAAATACATATATTATGACACATATGGCTGTCGTCACGAGTTACCGATGCTATATAGTGATATATGTATAAGCAAGGATAATTATACGTGTAATGTAGTGTGCGAACGAAATGCATTAATACTGAAAGAGAATGTGCAATTCGAAATTACTATACAAATTCGAGGTGAGTTACCTTTCATTGTATGGTTATTATTACTTGTATAATAAATATTGTAGTATTGTTATAAAGTATCCTTAACAAATCATACTTCCTTGTAATAACGCAAGTGTCACGTAAGCAGCATGAAAAAAGAAACACGTTTAGGAAAAACAATTAGTTATGTTATTTGATTGCATATTTCTTGTTTTTGATAACTAAAAATTTTGATATTTATGTCTTCATTTCAATAATATTAAACTATACATATATGTATATCACGAGTACCTATAGCTTTGTGCTTAGTGAGGAAAAGAACTTGAAATAAGTTACATACCGAATTCACTACACGCATAGGCATAAATGTACATACACACATGTGTGATCTTAGTAAGGCCGTCTAGCCGACTTTCAAACCAAAGTGTCATCCTGCGTACTCGAGTGTTCACCTGACTCGTAAGCACGCATGAGGACATGCATGATAAAGTACACGCGAAATCTACGCAGCTGCACGTTCGAGGAAAATGCGTAAGCGTTCTGCAATGTGCGGTAGAGCCGTCCCTTTAAGCGAATGCGTGCCGACGCGTTACGCGGTTTCACGCTTCGCACACGCATCCATCGTATACTCCTCTTACAGGCGCGGATTATGGCGACGTCGGTTCATGCATTAGCGCATTTACATACTCGTTACTCGTACTCTCGGTAATCGTTGTAACCGAGATTGAATTCCTACTTAAGGAGTGTTCGATAAGGACAACGACGACGCACAAGCTCGGCAACCGTGCCGTAAATATTGCTTAGACGCGAGATGAAAGTGTTAAGAGGTAGCAATCCATGACGTAGCTCATGTTGTACTTTTTAGTTAAAAACGCGCTTCCGCTACACACGAGAGCAAAAGGGTTAAACGTAAATGGCAAAAGTCTTTTCAGCTTTGATTTACTTGATGGATAAAAAGAATTTATATACACACGGAACGTTTTTAGTATTGTGTCATTAATGATTCTTCTCGTTGGACGTCAGTATGCTTCGTATGCTTTTCAATTTCTTTATCGAATTAGAGTAATTTGTACATAGATAGATCTTCGTCCTGGTTCTACGTTATTAATAACTGTCGGATGTCAGTTCACTTTAACTTCAGATGACTTAACTTTCTAATACCGAAACTAGAATTGAGATTAAAGATAGCAGACGTCGGTGAAATTGATCATAAGATTTTCTTCTAGTCATGTAATATTCTATCAAAACATTTAAGTGAAAATAAGAGAATATAGAAATGAACTTTTTTTTATTGTTATAGGGATGAAAGAAATAGTAAAATAAAAAAGTATATTCTTTTTGTGGAAAAGATTATTTATACGTAATAAAGATGAGAGATAGATATTCTTTATTAGGACAATAAAACATATATGCAACTATATAATATACAGTAGAATTTCTAGTCAGAAATTGTAAAGATTTAAAAATGAAAGAAAAGTATATATTGCGAAGAATCTGGTGATCGAGAATGTCCTTTCGCCCACATCCACGTTGTTACATCCAAAAGATGATGAGTCTTGCTCGTCTTCGAGGAATGAAATGGGAATGTGGCGCGGGAAGAAGAGAAGCTCGAATGACCGGTACGTGAGTCAGACCGAAAGAACCTCTCGTACGACCCCGGCTAGCAAGAGAAATCCTCGGTAGGACATTGCATCAAAAGACATTCTTCGATCTACTCATCCGAATTTGGAGATATGTCGTCATGGAGATCCAGTGCATCCCTTGAAATATTCGAATCATGTATGGCCAAACAAGTCTACAAATATGATATTTTTTATATTGCACAACATTAAAGAATATATATTATATGTACAGGCAGAGTTGTGCAGAATTACAATTGAATTAATGTATAGGAATTGTAAATACAAAGTAATTCAAATTACGTTGTAATTCAATTACATTGTAATGCGTAATGCAGTCTTTTATTTAATTAAATTACAATATAATTCGTAATTTCAATTGAAATAAAATAACGAAATTTAATGTAATTAAGTTAATTAAATTACAATGTAATTCATAATTTCAATTGAAATGAAATTACGAAGTTTAATGTAATTAAGTTAATTAAATTACAGGATAGGAAATTCAAACAGAAAGTAATTATTATAAGTGTTATAGGGTATTATTCATAAAATCATTATGAACGTCATCTTCCTCATCCGAAACTAATTTAAGTGCAGACATGTCAAAATTGTCCACGCTAACCCTTTCTTGTATATCATTTTATAACGAGAGAATAATAAATATAACAACGAGACAGCAGAACTGAATATTGTTTCCAGTTAAAGAAAAACATAAACACTGATGATTGAATCACGTATCAATACTGCCATGATATAAATACAAGGGTATGTTATTGCGTATCTAGAAATCACAAAGAAGTGACCAATAAGAAATGTCTCCAAGTAGACGTCATCAAAACGAAGAAAATTTAAATAGGTAGTCAGAAATAGGACTAACTTATGGCTACAATAAAAGAAATATAAGGAAAAATACAAAGAACAACGGGAATGTACTGACAACGGAGAGGTTTTGTTTCCTGCAAACTTCCAGCTACTTCAAAACCATTGCATTATCCTTTGGGAAAGAGAAGTATTGAACTTCTCTTCCTGGCATATTTCTAGTTTTCCGGTTATAATTCTTACATCCTTTTACTGCACAGATTATTTTCGATCATTCTTCTTATCATTGATGCACGTACGACAACGCTATCGAAAATGATGCATCAGCTGTTAAATAGCGGCCCTGTTTCAAGAAGCCGAACCTACACGAACCATTCCGGAAATAACCGAGGTGATAATGTCAAAAAAAACATATAGATTCCCGCACCACTCCAATTCCTGCGCAGTGGTCTACCACCGAACGAGCAAACCCTTGTATTTATATCATGAATACTGTGTATTACGCAGTACGGACATGAAACAAGGATAGATAGAAAACAAACATAAATCACATACTATGAACGGAAAGAGGAAACTACACCGTATCTGGAGACACGGTAGTGTCTCGGCGCTAAGCCAAGCGCGCGACACTGCTGTGCCTCCTTTACGCGACACTGAGAATTTCGGGGGATTGAGATGATCAGATCTCAATAACGGCTGAACCGATCAAGTTCTATATACGCTCAATCGATAGCAAATACTTAAATTGTATAATAAAAGTGCTTTCATTTTTTTTCTACGTGCCCTACGAGCGGAGATTAGTTTGTATTCTCTATTCCTTATATAATTATAAAAGAATTGATTCTTTGTACTTTGTTGATAGGAAAAGTTTGAAAAGAAAAAGGTATGGATTTAAAAGATTCTTGCCTTTTCTTTTCAGGACTTTCCCTTCAATAAATCTGAAGATAAAATACAGCACAAAGAATCAATTCTTTTATAATAATAAAGATAAAACTTATTTGATACAATTACTCAAAACATAAAATTACTTGGTTTTAGTATTGAAATCTTTAAAACTTTAAATAATTATCTAATAATAAAATATATATTATCACACATGGAAAGTAACTGATATATTATTGAAGGTGCCAGTTCAAAGTGAACACATTTATAAAATGTATATCCTTTTGTTGCATATATACGTAATAATGATTTAACAACACATGTACACTAGTTGTTTATAATAGTAATGTTAAATCATTATTACGTATATATGCAACAAAAGAATATATACTTTATGTATGTTCACTTCGACCTGGTACCTTCAATAATATATATTATAAGTTATTCTTCATGGTAATACGTACCATTTCATTATCTTTTAATAATAAAATGTATTCGTTAAAGTAGACAATTTGGTATAAGAATTCTTTTAAAATTAATATTGATCTTTTGTGATTTATTTTTGAAATGTAAAAAAACTATTATATATATGTATATATATATATATATATATATATATTTATTAAGATCATAGATCTTTTGATCACCAGATGGAGCCATTTTTTGGCTCATTAAACGCGAAAAATCGCGTTTGGGCGCACGTGGGATTGAACTCGGGTCTACAAATCGCGAGTCAATCGCACAGAGCGGTGAACCACTCGACGCCACACTATATATATATATATAGTGTGTGTTTAATCTCTCACCTTGAACACTATATTTGTTTCAAGATTTTGGAGTATAAGTTATAACCAGTTTTCAATCACGTATATCTTCATAAAAATACGTTTACAAATTATTATTCTAACTAATAATTATCGTGAAGAAGGATTGTTCTGATAATCAATTTCGTAATAACATTATACAAAAAAAATTTATTAAATGTAATCAAATACGCTAATAAACGTAATTTTTGAAAAAAATGATTGAAATTATTTAAATTATTTATATATTTTGCAGGTATACAATTTAGAAGTAATTGATCAAAATGGTGTTCAATTGGGAGGAGGAAATACCATAAAACGATAATAATACTAAGATATTAGAGAGATCCGAGTACATTGAAAGTTCTTGATGCCAGTGCTAAAATGTTGGATATGACTAATGCAAAACTTGTCGACAATAATGTTGCCCTAAATAAACGTGGTGTCAAAATAGTTGACAACAACGCAGTATAGTATTATACATTACAATAATAAAAGTGCATTAAATTCTGAAGGTAATGCAATGCAACCGACAATTTCAATGGTAGAAAACAAACTGATATATTATTGAAGGTGTCAGTTCAAAATGAACATTCATAAAATATATATCCTCTTGTTGCATATATAAGGTAAATGTCCCAGTTTGTGACCTTATAAGAAAATCGCATGAGTTAATACGAATGAAAAATACTCTAGAGTGATTAAAATCAGGAATCAATTATACCGAACTCAAGATTAATCATTTTTGTTTCGAAAAACATGCTTTACTGAGGTTGTAAACATAATCTCATAAATATAAAAAAATAAATAGCAAACTATGTATATGTAGACATTAGTGACCACTTGATTTTAATTTTGCCCTATTTGTGACTCCACGGTTAGTGACTGGTGCATTGGATCGAATGTATCACCATGTATCACTTAGTGACCGACGCACATGATGCAATACACACGATGTCCATTGTAAGTGACCTAGCCAAAAGTGATAGCATTGTCACCAAAATTTTCCTTCGAGCATACATCGAATATTTCCGTTTATTCGTCCAAAATGTAACTCATACGTGTTTAGAAACATATGGAGATGAGTATTAATTGTTATCTTTTTGAAAAAAGCAACGAAATTTAATGTTATAGCTAGTTCTCTTGAGACAATCACAGATAGAAACATGCGTGTTTTATTGAACCGATTTGTCATATTCACTTATATACTCAAAATTACCAACCTTTTTCAGAATTCACACATAGCACAATATTTATTCACTTGTTCACTAAAACTTTATCACAAAAACTGTTTATGAACGTTTGTCTACGACAATATGACACAGCTATGACTTTGCCGTGACAAACGCCATGTCTACCAACGTGGCGACAACAACGTGCTCGATCTGCACTTAATGACGATACGGGCACCTTATTTCACATTTTCATGAGTTATCTGTTAATCAAATATCACTACATCACATATCAAAACGATGGATTATTAATTGAAAAACGTAATAAATATTGTTTTCAGAGATAATTTACTTGAAATTTCTGATTAATTACATATAAGTCTTAAAGTGGTCACAAACAGGGTCATGGTCGCAAACTGGGACATTTACCTTATGTAATAATAATTTAACAACACATGCACACTAGTTGTTTATAATAGTAAGTTTTTAAAGAAATTATTGGCTCGTAACCTTGTTTCCCTCCTTTAGTTTTAAATTTATTGAGCCTTATTACAATCTACATTATAATAGCAATGTTAAATCATTATTACGTATATATGCAACAAAAGAATATATACTTTATGTATGTTTACTTTGAACTGGCACCTTCAATAATATATGAGTCATTTTTCATGGTAATATGTATAATAGTATTTTTTATATACGGGACATTCCACGTCAACTCAGACAGACCTCCAGACAGGCTTGATGGATTTAAACGTTCAAGGGCTTAAAAAATTTGTACATCTGTGTACTTTTAAATGCCGATGGGCTTCTTTCAAAAATTTTAATGTCGGCGCTAAAATGGCTGATAAAAGTCAACAAATTCCAAAATTTAAAACTAACTTCGTACAATAAAACTCAAAAAATTCTTTAATTATTCTGAAATTCTGTATCTAAAATTTTTTTGGGTCCCGAATGTAAATCTGATATCAGTTTTCAAAAATTCAAACTTTAAACCAACACCTCGAAGGGATCAGTTTCCTGTTACGTCCACGTCGTTGATACTGGGTAATGCCGAGAGCAGGACACATTTTTATTTTAGTCGTATTCGACCCTAAGTTTTGAATGTCCGGAACGCGACTTCAGATTCATAATCACCAACTCCAAAAACCCACGAGTAACAAATTTTAATAAAATCCGATCGATTTATTAAAGAGCCGCCGTTACAAATTATTATTCTAATTAATAATTAATATCGTGAAGGATTGTTCTGACAATCAATTTCGGAATAACATTATGCCAAAAAAATTTATTACATTTATTAGCATATTTGATTGTATTGGAATAAATACATATTCACTTTCTTTGCATATTATCTTTATTTTAACAATCGTTTCTCACAATATCAATTATGAATTAGAATAATATTTTGAAAATGTATACTTATGAAGATACACGTGATTGAAAACTGTAACTCACACACATGAGCTTCAAAATCTTGAATCAAATAAGTGTTCTAGGTGAGAGATCCAAATAACAGTTTTTCATATTTCAAAACTGAATCACAAAAGATCAGTATTAATTTTAATAGAATTCTTATATCAAATTGTCTATTTTAACGTAATACATTTTATTATTGAAAGATAATGAAATAGAAATTAATATACATACACTACCGGCCAAAAGTTCGTGAACGCTCCGAATTTTCGAACGCGTCAAATAATATGTCATATCAGCGAATTCTTTGAGATATTGAGAAAACCAGTAGGATATCTTTTAAAGTACAGGAATAAAGCTTTCAATTGGTGGATTCAGTTTTATATCAGACATTATAGTCTCTTAGATGTCGTACTTTCAAAATGTTGAATTTTGCGACTTTTTTCTTCCAAATTTTATCTCTGACAGCAAGTGTAAAAAATTTTTCTCGCTATTACCATAATTTTGTATAAATACTTCAGGTCAAGACCTGTAAATTCCATTTTGAGAAAAAAGTCGATGCGATTTTTTGTTCCAAAGTTATGATTTTTTGGAAATTTTCAGTTTTACTCGTTGAGTCAGAATTCTTTGAAAAAAGGCCAAAAGTTCGTGAACATGTAGTTTATTCAAGTTTCGCAAATCGCAATGATACGTTTCTTTTAAAGATGATGCAAAATATTAAAATTTACAAAAAAATAAACTTTTTAAATGTAAACTGCAATTCTTTAAAAAAAAAAGCTCCAAAATGTACCAAGCTGAAATTACGTAAATAATTAACAAGGGAACGGTCGGAACTGTCCCTCACCGATTTTGATGCGCTTTGGATATGTTGTAGAGCATCAAAAAATATTCGACCCATATTTTTTTATAGCTGCGTATCTCGAGGTTTAGGGGGTGAAACACCCCCTTGAAGAAAATAGACTTTTTCGTTTTCAGCGAATATCTTCGAAACTATGCCGCGTATGAAAAAATGGTTTATACAAAAGTTTAACAGTATTTTATGCTCTATATAATAGTGTATTCATTTT
>NW_017275097.1:30067-32581 GCF_001594065.2 Cyphomyrmex costatus
AATACACTATTATATAGAGCATAAAATACTGTTAAACTTTTGTATAAACCATTTTTTCATACGCGGCATAGTTTCGAAGATATTTGCTGAAAACGAAAAAGTTTATTTTCTTCAAGGGGGTGTTTCACCCCCTAAACCTCGAGATACGCAGCTATAAAAAAATATAGGTCGAATATTTTTTGATGCTCTACAACATATCCAAAGCGCATCAAAATCGGTGAGGGACAGTTCCGACCGTTCCCTTGTTAATTATTTACGTAATTTCAGCTTGGTACATTTTGGAACTTTTTTTTTTAAAGAATTGCAGTTTACATTTAAAAAGTTTATTTTTTTGTAAATTTTAATATTTTGCATCATCTTTAAAAGAAACGTATCATTGCGATTTGCGAAACTTGAATAAACTACATGTTCACGAACTTTTGGCCTTTTTTCAAAGAATTCTGACTCAACGAGTAAAACTGAAAATTTCCAAAAAATCATAACTTTGGAACAAAAAATCGCATCGACTTTTTTCTCAAAATGGAATTTACAGGTCTTGACCTGAAGTATTTATACAAAATTATGGTAATAGCGAGAAAAATTTTTTACACTTGCTGTCAGAGATAAAATTTGGAAGAAAAAAGTCGCAAAATTCAACATTTTGAAAGTACGACATCTAAGAGACTATAATGTCTGATATAAAACTGAATCCACCAATTGAAAGCTTTATTCCTGTACTTTAAAAGATATCCTACTGGTTTTCTCAATATCTCAAAGAATTCGCTGATATGACATATTATTTGACGCGTTCGAAAATTCGGAGCGTTCACGAACTTTTAGCCGGTAGTGTATATGTATATGTATAACCTTGGCATACATAATGAGGTATTAAAGTACATGTTCCAGTTAGTCATAGTCAAATCAGACGTAAGTTTGGCACTGTTGGGTATTACTGAAGAAGAAGAGAAGGGAACTATTATTTTTTTACTTTATTATTTTCTTAAATCTAATGACACGTATCATTTGTACGCCAAGTTAAATTCTACTAATTTAAGTAGTAAAACCCATGTAGTTCTTATATGTATTAATTCCAATGTCAAAATCTATTACATATATATAATCAAATACGCTAATAAACGTAATAAGTGTTTTAGTATAATGTTATTACGAAATTGATTAACAGAACAATCGTTCCTCACAATATTAATTATTAATTATAATAATAATTTGTAAATGTATACTTATGAAGATACATGTGATTGAAAACTGGTTAACTCACACACATGTGAGCTCAAAAATCTTGAATCAAATATAGTATTCTAGGTGAGAGATCAAAATAACAGTTTTTTATATTATATTTCAAAAATAAGTCACAAAAGATCAAAATTAATTTCAAAAGAATTCTTATTAAATTGTCTTACCATATTGTCTGCTTTAACTTAATATTATACATTTTATTATTGAAAAATAATAAAATGGTAAAAAACCTTGGCATACATAATGAGGTATTCAAGTACATGTTCGAGTTAGTATTAGTCAAATCAGACGTAAAGTTGGGAACTGTTGGGTATTAATGAAGAAGAAAAGAAAGAGAGAATTCTGATATAGAATAACTTGGCGCCGACTATTGATATCAGATCTTTTATACAAATGATATATGTCATAATATGAGGACAAAGATAGTACTACATGGGTTTTACTATTTAATTTAGTAGAATTTATCTTTGTATAACCAAATCAAAACCGGAAGTTCACACAAAAATTAGAAACTTAACTAATGAAAGATTAAAGGATTTTAATTTAAACCATTTTCATACATATTCACTTCCATTGGCATTATCTTTCAATAATAAGATGTATTATGTTAAAATATTTTAGAAAGTATCAATGTAGACATACTGGAAAAGCACCGTTAGGAATTCAGGGTTGGCAAGTAATGCGTTACTGTAACTGCCGTTACTTATTGTTAGTTACTTAGTTACCTTATTGTAATCAAGAGGCACGGTAGTGTCTCGCGCCAAGTGAACGCGAAGCGCGAGACCGCACATGTATCTTTACGCGAGTCGATGAGTTCCGTGTACCCGAGATTATCGGATCTCACAATAAATGGCTGAATTTATCAACTTTTATATATCCGTAATTTAGTTTTAGTGTTTAAATTATATTATAAATATGTTTTTATTGTCTACGTACCCTACGAAGGAAGATATCTCGATGTGAAGTTGAAATGTCAAAAATTTTAACATCGGAAATGTTGTCCGTTTTACGTTTTAAACACAGACGGCGTTTTGTCGAAAAAAATGTTCTCCGTTTCACGTTTTAAACGGCAGACGGCGCTTGCTAGCATATTTTATTTTATATCGATTAGCTGTCAACGTAACGACATTAGATAGATAAAAATCAACGATGGCAAAGGAGGATTTTTGTATCCTGTTATAAAGCAGTCAATGTCTTGAAAGTTCACGGAAAAAATGTTGGAGGCTATGCTTTGAACTGTACTGTCGCCTCTCAAGTAATGCCGAAGAGGATAACGGA
>NW_017275097.1:33524-51531 GCF_001594065.2 Cyphomyrmex costatus
TTCTTTTTCTATTAATTTCTTATTATTTTTCATATTCGGAATTATTTAATAACCATTTTATTATTGTATATTTTGAGGTCTAGCAGCGCCAAGTTTTTTGTACTTTTACTTTTTGAAATAAAGTATGTTATTTATGTGTCAAGAAAATATATTCCTTTCATAATTGGCGCAATTTAAAAAGATTTCATTTTATTTTGTGAGGCTAACACACTTGGCGCCTTTTTTCCCTTTTTTTTTAAAAGGTAATTTTGTTGATAACAATTTGACCGGGTTGGAAAAGTAATTTGTTACAGGAAAAAAATATAGACAAAACACGAAAATACACATTGTGTTTTAATTACAATGTATTTGAATTACATTGTATTCCAACTACATTGTATTTCAATTATACTCATCATTAAAATAATCAGCAATTAAATTAATTGAAAAACCTGAATTATATAATTAAATTACAACGCAATTGAATTACGATGTAATTGAAATACAATGTAATTAAATTGCCTAATTGAAATACAATGTAATTGAATTAGCACAACTCTGTGTACAGGTTGTCCGGAATTTAAATGTCAAAACTTTGGATGTATGTAAGAAATCAATAAACTAAGAAAAAAATCAACAGTCTTGTAGAAATATACTTGTTTATGCCTCATTTTGAAGAAAATCGCAAAAAAGACAAAACGTAGGTGCTTTGTTTTTAGACATGAAGGAGTAATGAGTCTTGGCCATTTCGACCACCGGACTTTATGGTGTGAAGGATTTTAAAGCAGAAAGTTTATTCGTTATCAATCAATTCAAAAGAATAATTAAAAAATTGAATCATGGCGCTAAGCCAAGCGCGCGAGCTAATTAGCGGCCAATAGGACACGAGGATGACATGATCCTGTATTACGGCGCGGCCTGCGTGCTCCCTGTCGAAAATAAGGACTTCACTTGCGTGGCGACCACGAGCCTGGAGAGTAGACAGCGAGAGCGATTGTGTACAAACGAGGACAGGATCCGATATTGGATAGAGACCGGGAAAAACTCCCGGGATTGAGAAGACTCAAAGGATATCGGTGAGACAGATGTCACGATTTGTAAGGCCGCCGATCCTACACGCGTCGCAATATTGAGTGAGACTATTACACAATGTATTATTTCTTCACGCGTACGCGTGATGAAAAATATATATTGTTATGAAAATTCGCTGGATTTACTTCTGGATTGAGAGTAAAGAACGAGACGATTTCTGTTAGACGATGCAAGTTGCAGCCATATTGGCTACTCTAATATTTATTGCGCGTATATCGCCTGTGGCGCCTTATACATCGAAAAATGACGGGAATACAAAACAAATGATTTGCGGTAAGGCGCGAAATTACAAGAAAAGAAATTATGAAGCTATTAAAACTGAACATAAGTCATGTCCGTCTTTCTATTAATTTTGGTGTAATTATTGCGTTCTCTCTCTCGTTCCTCGAACCTTTTCCGCTCACACGAATCATCCACTCTACCGATTCCGTGGCTGAGCTTACCGGTTACCGCCGTCGCTATTAGCGTAACAGTCGTGATATTCAGACTATTCAGATTTTGAAGAATTATTATAGAGTATCGAAGAGTGGCACGCTCTCTCGTGCCTGGCGCCCAACTTTGACAAACTTTTTGTAGAATACAAATATATTTTTTGACTATATTTATAACATAATATACTGTAGAAAGTAAAAAAATGCAAAAGAAAATAGATTCAGGGACTTAAACACGGTTAAAGTGAAATTGTACCCTAGCGCGCTACCATTGAGAGTGCATTATACGGAAAATTTCTAACGCGTTTTTCTCAAAAACGCTTGAGAAGTGCATTGTGCTCCTTTGCCACACATAATGGTGTGTCATGTACAACATTTTGGCGAAGTATTAATTTTTTTAAAAAACACCTCCCCTGAGGGTCCCCTTGTGAGAGTAACTGAGAGTAAGAAAAGCGACAAAGAGTTGCCCCGTCGCACTCGTGAGTACGGTCGCAAAGCATACATATATTCCGATCATAAACAAGATTTGACTTTGCATCTCCAAAATTCTCATTTCAATATTGTACCGACAACCGTAAGAGTTAAATGTGTCTAATATCGATTTCCTTCTAAATTTTTTTGAATCTTGACTTCATATTGTTTATTTTTATATAACGAGTCCTTATTTCTTTTTCTATTAATTTGTTAAATTTTTTTGACATTATACAATATAATTATGTGATCATCTATTTTGACTTCGATAACATCTGCGAGCAGATGACCATTGACGAATTATTTGTTATGGACAATTTGGCGAGTTTCATAATAGCCAGACATGTTTTATGGAATGTTCCAAATTTTTTTTCTTTCCCATCAGAACATGGTAAAAACACAATATCAATCAGTCGTTCAATTGTTTGTTCATCCACAAGATTTTATCTGGTCCAAAATGTCCATCGCAACCAATTAAATTTATACAATAGTGAGGTTATAATATAATTTTAATATAATTGTTTAGGTATTGTAAGATTATTAAAGCATCCGATGAAGGCTGAATCATACATTCAAAACATGTAATGCGCGCGTTATACATTGTAAATTTGTCGACATATTAAAGTAGAATTTATAATTAAAATGTAGCTCACCTCTTTATTTAAAGTTAGACAAATTATTAATTTGACACTTATTAGTCCCTTATATTACACAACTATCAATTTGAAAAAAGAAAAGGAACAAACCGCATTTAAATACAACTGCAGACAATACTCTTATGGTCTTAGCACATTTAGAAGAAAATCCGCACACTTCCATTCGTGCAGTTGCTACTGAAACTGGTTTACCTAAGAGTTCTGTTCATAAAATTGTAAAACAGAATCGTTATCATCCTTACAGAATGACCAAAGTACAACATTTACGTATAACTGATTTACAATGTCGTCTAAATTTTATAGCATAGCTAGCTGTCATATTGCGAAAGAAATCCTAAAATATTACAGAATATCCTATAAACAGATGAATCTAAGTTCTCAAATAATGGTGTAATTAACCGTCACAATTAGAGAACCTCTAGTAAAGAGAATCGCCAACTTGGTCACGTGACCAAATACGTGATTGGCGGAAATGAACTGATTTGGGCATCTCGACGCCAATGCATTGACGTCAGAACACATGGCGGCCCCATCATTCACACATATCCGTGAAGAATGGGGCCGCCATATGTTCTGGCGTCATTGCATTGACGTCGAGATGCCCAAATCTGCTCATTTCCGCCAGGTAATCACATAGTTGGTCACGTGACCAAGTTGGCGATTCTCTCTACTAGAGGTTCTCTAATCACAATCATCACTTTTTGGCGAAGGATAATCCCTATTGGTTCCGAGAACATAATTTTCAACAGAAAGTTACAGTGAATTTTTGCTATGGTTTGGTATACGGTCATCTGATTGGACCTTACTTTTGTAGGAAATAAACTAACATCCTATTCGTCAAACTGTGTGGCTCCGCGGCAAGACGATGGCTTTCTAATACGAACTACTACGAGGCTTGGGTTCGTGTCCCGGTACCGCATTGGAGAGTCTGACGTTTTTTCTCGGCCCATCTCTTACAATACTTATTGTTATATTGATCTTGCAATTGTCACAATTTTCCAAATACGATTAACGAGAGACGCACTGTTTATCTGATTTTCTTATTTTAGACACGATATCGCTATGCGTATTTCTGTGAAGAATTTTTTCGCAGGTTCTTTACTACACCAATCTGCAGTACCGTTAACCGCGATCGTTACTCGACGAGTCTGCGCTTCGTATGTCTCGCCGTGTTCCGACGCGCCTTTTTCCGTTTTTTAAAGACTCGCACGCAATGCGGAAATGCACGCTCAAGGGAGGTTTGCACGTCGTTCGTATACTTTTGCGCGCCCGCTGTTCGGTTTTATTTGAGGCGCCATTCCGTTGCATGCGCGTAGAGTTATTTAAAATTTGCGGAAGAGAGAGATGTTGGCATCTCAAACTTTAGTCGTTTTATTCTTATAACTGATTTAAATGAGTTATGCTTTGACACTCACAATACGAGAAGAAAAAATTATTGTATTCGAACCTTGTTTATATAATTGTTAATCTTAAATAATTATAAATCACGTTACTTGCTTGCTTATTCATTAAAAAGAATTGGCAGTTTGAAATAATTTTGATATAACAAGAAGAAAATGACTCTGATAAAGTATTTAAAAATTTAGATAGAAAATAATTTTGTTACACACAACTTTAAAATAATTATATGATAAGGACGATGAGTAGGACGATCAAGTTGGTTATTAAAATGCTAAAAGTTTTTGCAGCATTGCTCATTATACTTGAGCATCCTACATAAATATTTTGATAATCCAAAATTATTTTCTATCTAATTTGGCTCATATTGACGATTTGTTTACTTCTTTTTATGATACAGGTATATACGCAATTTGAAATGTTTCAATTATGTTTTTAACTTTTTCATGTATTAATTCATAATTAATTCCTGCGACGACTCTCGAATTGCCGTTTACATTATC
This sequence comes from Cyphomyrmex costatus, assembly GCF_001594065.2. Lineage (NCBI taxonomy): Eukaryota > Metazoa > Arthropoda > Insecta > Hymenoptera > Formicidae > Cyphomyrmex > Cyphomyrmex costatus. The sequence goes on from NW_017275097.1 coordinate 38,055, forward strand.
TTATTAGTTGCCAAATTTATTTTTAGCTCTTTATCTACAAATATAGTTTCAAGTCAAAATTTTAGATATTTTCACAAAATTGTTTTTTCCGTATACAAAATATGTATCACAATAATAATAAGTAAAATTTGATATTTGCAATAATGAAAATCTCAATGAACCTTACACGTAAAAATTCAAAGATCTAACCACATTGTCAGCTTGAATTTAGAGAGGTGATAAGCAGGTTTATTTTCAGTACTATGGAATGCAGAAAATTATCAATTCACCGTCGATACGGAAAACGCGACAACCCATATTCGATGCGTACGCGGTGGCTGTGCAATCACCGAGCGATAATAAAATCTAAATTGCAAATTATGACGGAACATAACTCTTGCTTGTTATTCCGTGCGTTATGCTCCATTGTCACGCTGCACCCGGTGGCCTGCCTGTTTGCACGCGCGCGCCAATGGGCTTTATAATGTCCATTTATGTAAATCACCGACAATATATGTGTAAACGCCAAACCGCTGATGCAATATGTGGACCGTTAAGAGCTGTGACCCTTCGAAATTCACGCAAAAAAAAAAACGAAGAATCAAGCACATCGGGAGCTTTGATCGGGGTTGTTTTACGAATTCATCCTCCACCGACCATAAAAATTTCAAGTTTTTACTTTCTCACATCTCTCAGCTACTTTATCGCGAATTTGTTTGGATTAAATATAACTCAGCATGGGATCCTATGCATGATCATCTATTTTTTTTATCAATAAAAAGTATGAAGATATATACATAAGAGTATGAAAAATATATACACGTATGTATGTATATATACAGGGTGTTTAAAAAGTAATGAAAAATTTTGTCGCATAGGAGTAGAATTAACTACACTGAAAAGAAAAGTCCTGTACCATTTTACAATTTTCGTAATAGTTATACGAGATATTAATTTATAAAGATATCCAAATTCGCCCTTTATAAGCCGCAATGATTGTCGCTAGATAATGTTCACTGCCGCTTGTTATAAACGCGTGCCTAGCGTCGGCGAACGCGCGGCAGTCGTACTCAGCCGCGCGCTTGCATTTGGCGATGGGCTGGGCGAATTTGGATATTTTTATAAATTAACATCTCGTTAACCATTGCGAATATTGTAAAATGATAGAAGACTTTTCTTCTTAATTTAGTCCATTCTACTCCAATGCGACAAAATTTTTCATTACTTTTCAAATACCCTGTATATTAGGTCAATCAAAAAGTTCCATCTGTTTTTTTGTAAAAAGTGTGATTTTATTTAAGAAACAAAATAAAAAAGTACATCAATCAAAATATTGTCCATCGTTAGCAATGACTTTTGTCCCATCTTTCGAGCAGCAAGCGAATTCCGCGGAGAAAGAATGACTCATCCTTGGAGGCTATCCAGTTAGAGACCCATTTTTCGACGTTTTGATAAGAATTGAAGCATTTCTCAGTAAATACGTGTGCTATCGACCGAAACAAATGGTAATCGAAAGGGGCACAGTCTGGTGAATAAGCCGCATGGGGTAGCACTTCTCAGCGAAGTACTTCTAATGTTTTCTTAACAGTCTTAGTAGTAGGGGAGGCCGAGAGGCTAAATATGGATTTACTCGAGCGTCGTGGGGACCTATTGGATTGTGAAGATTAGATGCTAAAAAGAAAAAAAGGTTATGATGTATGCCGTTTCAGTGGTGGGAGGAGCGTGTACAGGCTTTCAAAAATGTAAAAAAAAACAGTGACAATGAAATACTCGAGCGTATCAGATATTAATAGTGTAAGCGACCCATGTGTTTCTGATAACGGATAAATATTAATCTGACGGTTTGCGTGGTGGGGTTAGCTGTAGGAAGGGGTCAAAAAAAGGGGAAAAAAAAATTTCCTCGAGCGCGTCAGATTTTCATAGGGGATATTAATTGGATCCTAAAGAAGCTCCTATTAAAAAAAATGACAATTTGGACGCGACCGAGAGTCATGGCCGATTTTTGAAAATGCAAAAAAAAATTGTGACCTTGAAATACCCGAGCACGTCAGATTAAGATATAGAGGGTTCAGTTTAATGTCCTGGACGTGCTGACCCATAATCTGACGATTATGTGGAGGGATTTCATTAATCTGTCGGATTGAAAAATTTTTTTTCCATAAATCTTGTACAGACTGTACTTATGTTCGAAATCCAAAAAACGCGAACATGTTTTCGATGTATTTTTGCCTCCTGATTATGAATATGACAACAGAAATTGGCACTCGGCCATATCGTCGCCGCTATTTTGAAAAAACATCCTAAAAACTTGATTTTTTTAAATTTTTCTGCATTTATTTTGAAAGATACAAATGTGCTGAAAAAATGGTTGAACAAAAAATGCAGAGCCACACGGAAAAAACGAAATGCTTGAATCTACTATTCAAATAATAAAATAATGTTCCAACGAACTTTTGCAGTTGATTTTACTATCCAAATAGTAGCTTCAACAAAGTAGATAGTGCAGCTTACTATGTTAATAGTAATAAAGGGTAGTTCAGAAATAAAGGGTTCATAGACCAGCATACATATAGAAGATTGTTGGTAGCTGACGGAGTGTTACCTAGATCTTATGGTCTCCCTAAAATACATAAGGTGGGCATGCCTCTTAGAATTATTGTTAGTTGTATCAATAGTCCCATGTATCCTATTTCGGATTTTCTAAAAGAGATCATTGAGAAAAGCATCTCTAACACAAATTTAGGCTACACAAAAAATAGTTTTAATGTAGTGGAAAAACTAAATGGCAAAAAATTTGATTCCAACTACAATTTAGTGTCCTTCGATGTAATTGCTATGTACACTAACATTCCAACTGAATTAATTATGCTAAGTATAGATAAACGATGGAGCACCATCACAAAAAATACTTCGATTTCTTTGGAAGAATTTAAAAAAGCTCTGAATCTTATTATTAATTCAACCTATTTTAAATTTAATAATAAATTTTATAAACAGACTTTCGGAATGCCAATGGGCTCTCCTTTGTCTCCGATTTTAGCCGGCATCGTAATGGAGGATTTGGAAACAAAGATTCTTTCAACTATAAATGTTGACATTCCAATATACCAACGATATGTAGACGATATATTAATAGCAATCCCTAAATTGGATATTAAAAAAGTTTTTGATACTTTTAACTCGTATAACGAAAGAATCAATTTTACTATGGAGTGTGATATTGATGGTTGGATGAATTTTTTAGATGTTAAAGTAGGTGTAGAAAACGACAGAATCATTTTTGATGTGTACAAAAAACCTACGAACTCTGGAAGATATCTTAATTTCTTTTCGAATCATCCAATGTGTCATAAAAAAGGCGTAATAATTTCCTTGATTGATCGTATAATATTATTGTCGCATCCGAAATTTCATTCTAATAACATCACAGAATTAATCAGAATATTAATCGGTAATGGATATCCTTTAAAATTTTTGTTTTCTTGTATTAATGATAGAATTAATAGTTTAAAATATTATAATATCAATAGAAATAGTATTATGAATAATGGAATAAAAAGAAAAAATAATTATTTGGTAGTGCCGTATCACAAAAATGTTTCAGAAAAGTTTAAAAACATCATTAATATTCCGAATACGGATATTGCCTACAAACCGATTAATAATCTTAGTAGTATAATTAAAACAGGAAAAGATAAACTAGATAAGTTCGATAACACTAATGTTGTATATAAGATCAATTGCAAGGATTGTGATATGACTTATGTCGGACAAACGAAAAGACGACTAAAAACGCGATTAAAAGAACATAGGGATGGTTGGAAAAGAATTAATAATACCTCTGTTGTAAGCAAACATCAAGTAAATTGTAATCATGACATTGATTGGGATAATACTGCAATTTTAGATAATGAACCTATATATTTCAAAAGATCAATTTCGGAAATGATTCATATCAAGAATCAAACTAACAGTCTAAATTTACAAAGTGACACTGAAAAATTGCCACAAATGTATTATTCTATCATAACAAACACACACCAAGAATCGAATGTAAATCCTCTATCGTAGTTAATATTTTTATTGTTTATTTTATTGTTTTCAAGTTCATATACATATAAGAACATCGTTATAACATATCTGACTTTACTGGTGTAATGTACGATTTTTCTCTGACTTTTCACTCAAGATTTAACGAATTTTTTAACGAAACATAGGTAACTTTGCATTATATTCATCAACAAATAAATTTAGTATTTTGTAATAGTATTATCTTAATTTAATCGTTTGATTTATATAGTCTACCAACGATGTTTCTTCAAAATAATAATTCGCAATAATTGGAAGGAGAATTTACATTGAGACAAGAACGAGGGTTTATGTTGAGATTATTTTACCAAGAAGAAATTTTGTAATATGGCGAATAGATGTAAGCGAATATTGTATTATAATATGCGTATGATTTAATGTTACATTAACTTAACTATATACTGAAGATGGTCAAATTTTTATGACCGAAACGTTTAAACTTATATTTTAATAATAAAATACGGACTTGAATAAGTCCTCACAAAATAGATCTTGTGCGTGGTTTTTATGCTTTTTGATTTGACAATTTTGTTTTTGATTTAAACCACATTTTATAAAAGTTTTATATATGTTAATAGTAAAACCAACTAAAAAACGTTCGTTGGCGCATATCTTACTATTTAGATGGTAGATTCAACAATTTCGTTTTTTCCGTGCAGGAAATTCTGGGAAGATGCATGTATATACAAATTATATACACCGTTCTCATATTTGTAGTTGAAACCATATACATTAAGAACAAGTTAAAATAACCGATACATAAGTAACCTAGAAGTCCCTTAGTCTTCATCGTCAGTGGTAAATTCATCATCTTCATATTCAAAGATCGATTCGATTTCGTCCTTGTCGTTTACATCTGATACACAGTTTCCCAGCCGCTGCGCGCACCGCACTTTATTAATGATTTTAGCCACTTCGGCTTGTGTAAATCATCAGATTATATTATTCCCGTGATCCTTGATTAATTTTCTTCAAAATAAAAAAAAATTTAACCGCGCTCGAGAAAATCCATGTCACGTTTTTTTTTTGCAACTTTGTGACTCTCCCATTTCCTTACGTCACGCTGAAATCGTCAGATTATTGAAATGTACACTTTTCTACGTGTAATTAACACACCATACCTTAATCTAACGCGCTCGAGTTTTTCGAACGATCGATTTTTTTTTACTAATCTGACGGGCTCCCCTGGACCTCCGGCTCTATATAGAGGTTTAATATTTAGTGGGGGGTACTTATTAGGGTGCAAGCTTTCCCCCTTTATGTTATTCTGACGCACTCGAGTAAATCCCAAAATCCCCGCTTGGCCTCCCCTACTATAGTGACGTGAAGTCGAGCGTTGTCATGAAGCAAAATCACTTTATGCTATCTTGTCTCATATTCTGGTCGTTTTTTATGAATGCTCAGCTCAAACGAATTATTTGTTCTCAATTGAGATTTCTTGTGACTGTTTGACCAGATTTCAACAGCTCATGATACACTACACCTTCTGGTCCAAATACAGACCATAGCCTTCTTCCCATGAATATTGCGTTTTGACGTCGATGTCGATGGTTAGCCTGGATCGCAAATGGTTTTTCGGCGTTTGGGGTTATCGAAATAGATCTAATTTTCATCGCCAGTCACAATTCGATGCAAAAACCCTCCTTTCTTTGTTGCCTAGCAAACATAATTTCGCAGGTGGTTTTTTGACTTTCAATGTCTCTTGGCTTCAGTTGATATGGGACCCATTTTCCTTCCTTATAGATCTTTTCTAAGGATATCGTCCTATTAAACACAGATCGGAATGACAGATCGGATTTCTCACTAGAATTGAGCAATCCGTTCCAGTTCCGTTCCGTCACAGTTTTCTCTACCCGTCCCATTCAACAAAAACGGAACGGAATGTCGTGTCGATCGTTGGTAAATATGCTTGATTCATCGATATTTTGTTATTTTGAGCAGTTGATGCAATAATATACACATAATTTGTGCAATTATCTTGCTGATAATATTATGAGTTCTCCAAAATATTGAATTGTAACGGTAAAATATATTTTGTAACCAGATTCTTTTCCGTTTTTGCTGAATGGGACGGGTAGAAAAAACTGTCACGGAACGGAACTGGAACAGAATGCTTAATTCTAGTGAGAAATCCGATCCATCATTCTGATCCGTGCTTAATGGGACGGCACCCTAAGGCATTTACACGGAAATAACAGATTGAGCACAATTCAATGCTTTTACAAGTTGTTTTTGCGAGTTGTTTCTGCAAGTTGCGTTTGACATGGGTCTTCATCCACCAATGCCTGCAATTCTTTGTCTTCAAATGCTCTTGGACGTCCAGAACGCTCTTTGTCCTCCACATCAAAATTACCACCTGGAAAGCATCGAAACCATTCTCTGCACGTTTTATCAGGAGTACTATCACTATAAACTTCTACAAGCATTCGATGAGCTTCAACTGCTTCTTCCATTTGAAGCAAAAGTTTAATACGTCGCGCAAATGACGTTTATTTGGCTCAAGTTTCGACATTTTCGATACAGTAGAATAACTAAAGGTTTTAAAAAAGTGTAGAATAGTACTTCATATCATACATGTATAGCATACGTTAAAACTATGATTGTTAATAACTTTTTAACGAAGGATGAGCGACGGCTAAAATCTGTTGGAGGTTATTCAGGGTCATGACCTTGACAACATATGTCAAGGTCAAAGTCATTGGAGGGGAGGTCCCCTCATCGACACATTTACCTTAAAAAGAATAGTGTGAACTATTGAATACGTATAGTATTAACTATTGATAGTATGCAATAGTCCAGACTATTGAGTCTGAATATCTCAAAAACTATAACAGTCCACCAGTTGTTAAGGCAAAGTTGCTCAGAATCATGAACTTAACAACATATGTCAAGGTCAAGATCATCGGAGCTGGGTCCCCTAAAGTAAATAATTACCATAAAATGATATAACAATTTAATAATAAGGCTCTATAGTATAAAACAAATTCGACGACGAGGGGTCAACCACTACTTAAAAAATGTACAGTAATTGCTGATTATGGCAATACAATATTTTATTGCTAGCATTGCTATTGTAATGTTAGTATTCTTTTCGTATTGCCAACAATACTGCTTATTCCTGATATTTTTATTTTATTATCAGTGTTGTCATAGTATTGCTAGTATTGCCATAGTATTGCTAGTATTAAATAAGTATTTCTGTATTCTCGAACAATACAAAGTCTAAAATTGTGACATAAGATGTGTTTAAATCATCTTTTAGATGCAAAAAACGTCTTATGACCCGATTTTAGACATTTGTTGTCTGGATTACTTCTTTTTTCTCCTATTTCTTTATTATTACTAGTGTTATTGTCAGTATATTTTTAAAAACACGTTTTTGAAGGTATATTTATTTTGTTTATTTAAGCATATTGCAATAATAATTTATTAAAAATGGAAAATTAGTAAAAAATAATAAATTTAGTTGAAGGAGCAAAATAAATTTATTTTTTTTTTTATTTTACATGAGATATATATTAGAATAGAGATATATAATAGAGATATATAATAGAGATATATAATAGAATAGATATATATTATATAATAATATAAAATATAGAATATATATAAATATAATATATAATATAACATTCAAATAAAAATATAATATAAATTCTTTGTACATAGAAACATACTGAATAATATATAATATAAAATAATAATTAATTATTTTTGAACTTTTTGAATTTTTTTTGAATTTCTGCACGTACTTCTTTATTAATTGTGAACGGATTTGTACCATCTAAAGTTATCGGTCCATGTATTACAAATCTTTTATCAACTTCTTGAACATCATCTTTTTTTGGCCATTTAAATTTATTTAAATTAGTACACAAAAATTTAATTTTGCACATATTTTGTTTTATATCTAACACCCTTCCTATATACCATCCTGTATCATAATAAACAGAATAATATTTTTCGCATTCAATCTTTAACTCTTCACTTAATGTTTCGTTCACAACATTCTCAACATTCATGTTCATACCACGAACTCGATATACTCTGTCAGTAGATAATCTAGTTTTGTTTTGATACATCCAACAAAGTGAAGACTTTCTTACAGTATATTTTTTTCCATTAACATTTACGTTTAAAAATAAACCTTTATTATTTTCTGTACAGTTAGTATAATCTCTTAAATTTAAATCTGTTTGATTTTTAAAAATTGATATATCGCTTTCTAAATTTTGAAAATCTTCTTCGAAGTCTTCATTAGCAGATACATTATCATTATTTTGTTCTTGTATAATATTATCATTATTCTCTTCTTCATTATCTTTCTTTTCATCAGTGAAATGCCGAATTTTGATCATTTCAAAACTTTCCTTTATTTTTTCTTCATCCATGTTCATTCCTAATTCTACTGCAATATTTAGTGCATCGTTTTTAGCAGTATTCAAAATATGCAAAATTTTTTCTGTAGATGGAATTTCATCAAATTTTAAAACTGCATCCGAAGAAATTCCTAATCGATTATTTTCTTCTCGTGGAAATCGAAATGTACTTCCTTAAAATAAGAATATACATATATTATTAAAATAATTAAACTTTTACAATCATCTGTATAATGTAATGAATCCTAGAAATGTATCCTTTAATTTTTAATATCTCTTCAAAAAATCAATATTTTTTAAATAATTCATTTTCTTCTTAAAAGATTCAAACAGTGATATATACAATAAAAAAACAATTATAAAAATAATCAATAGTTTTGGAATAAGCTTTCAAAAAAAAATCAAATCTTTAAAAAAAAAGCCAGATGAAATTTTTTATAGCCTTGAAACCATTTAGTTTTCTAGAATAAAATTGATATTATAAATTAAACTTACTTAAGTCAGTACTTATTTCGTTTAAAATTTGCAATCGATTTAAACGTCTCAAAATACCTAATAAATTAAAATTAACTATTGTTGAGAAAGTAGACGTCATAGATCTCATTTGTCTGAAAATTTGTTCACATGGTTGACTGCTATATAACCAAGGTATAAACTGATCAGTTTTTCTTTCTCGTAATTTTTCAATCAATAATAATAAACCATGTGCATTTAATTCTATGCTTGTGTAGGCATTAGAAGTTATAAAATTTTTATCAATGCTGTAATTATTTTCTTGCAACCATCTTCTCCACAATCTTAAAAAAAATGTCGCTTGCCATATATGAAATTTATGCGTTCTTCAATTCTTAATTTTTTATTTAAAAAAGAATTTAATATATGATTAATTAAAATAAGAAACTGTTTAGTGCCTTGGCTATCTGGAAAACTAGATAATAATTTTGTAACTCGAGGCGCACATAATTTTTCAACTGCGTTAAAATTCATTTTATCTCTTGCTGAAAGAAAACATTAGGATTTTAGTTATGAAAAACATTAGGATTTGAGTAATACAATATTTCAGATATCAGTTAAAGTAAATTAAACATACGTTCAAGATCACTGTCACACAATAAATGTTTGTCTTTAGAGAATTGTTTTATTAATTTTTTTATATGTTCTGGAGAGACAATTTTTGAGCCCATTGGTAAAAATACGTTCGGCTTTAAAAATCTTGTTTTCATCTTTGTTCCAATATGAACTGTATCTTGAATACATATTGGTTTATTTATGTCAAATTCCATCTAAAATAAAATACAAAATTAAGATTTACATAGTTTATTAAATTATTTTGTAATTAAAGGTAAGTTAATAATGTTTTTAGGAAATATATATATGTATATAGTTAAAACATAGAAAAAATATTCTAATTTTTTGTAATTTAAAACAAAAATTTTGATTGATTCTAATTTTGTTAACATCGTTCTTAACTTAGCAATATTGTTTAAAAAAATTGAAAAAATTGGATTACCTGAAAGTAAGGATAATATGGATTTTTAGACGATAGAGGAATTTTAGACCATATTTTCATGGCTTTTAAGCATCTTGTGTCACCGTCACTTGAAAATCCAGTTATTTGTATATCGAGTTTTTCAAGTTCATTTTTTAAGAACATCCATCTGGCTAAGACGTCACTATGATTAAATTTATTGTCACTTGCAAAGACTGTTAAACAAAATGCTGGTGCGTTATCAACAAGCGGTTGAGCCATGTACACATACGCATTACAGCCAATAACATAATTTGAAAAAGCATTTTCAATATCTTTTACAGAATTAACATAAAAATCATTTTTAGGAAATCCATTTTCTTTACATGAAGATACAAAACCAATCATTCTATTGCTTTTTGAATCGTATGCTACATTCTTAATTATTGCAGTTTGATCTTCTGAAATAAACACGTTCAATGGATAATTTCGTTTTGTCAAGAATAACTTTAATTCTTTTAATTGAACAATCCCGTCGACTATATTACTTTGAACATCTAAGCATCTATTGATTGTTGTAATTGATGGCAATACATTTTGTAAATTAGCATGTAAAAGTTCATAAAGCATACGACCACCAACAATAAAAATATATAAACTAAAAAGTTTTAAAGATTCAGTAAATTTGTTTCCGTGTTTCTTGTATTTGATGTTCTTTACTGCTGTATCTCTTAAGCAATCTAAGAATGAACTTATATTCGAGAATTCACTTCTATTTTCTACATTAGTAACACTTAATAAAGTATTTTTTATATCAGGATGGTCCTCAATAACTATTTTTACAGTTTTAAGGAAATAATCTGTAATTTTGGTTTGGGATTCTTCAAATAATTCAAGTTCTTTTAGTTTTCGTTGTTGTCTGGTCATCTTAGCTTTCGCATTGTTATTTTGAGATTGAGGCCCATTCCTTAATATCGCAGAATTGTTAGCCTCCTCAACAATTCTGCATTCATAAAAATCCGGTTTTTCTAATAAACTTGAAGTTTCATCACTGTTGGTTTTATTTTGTATTTGACATAATGAATTTATCGAACCGCTCATGAAACATTTTTCTAGTTCTGTAGAATCTATGTTGGGTGAAATATAAATTTCCGCATTTTGAATAGTATTGACCAAACTAACATCACTATCAACATCAATTTCCTCGTCAATTTCAGATGAAATCCTCGATGAAATTAGATCATCATCAGATGAAATATTTATTAAGTTATTTTGAATTTTATTCTCTCTTTGAAGTGAACTTGGAAGTGAATTGTCATTAGATTTTTGTATTTTTATAAATGAAAGTAAATTACTATTAGAATTATAATTTTTTTTATGTTTGTTTTTATTTTTTATATGAGTTAATATATGTTTGTTAAAATTGGATAATGTCCATTTTCTTCCAATTTTGGAACTTTTTATCGAATATCCTGTAGAAGTAAAATCGCAGAAGCAGCATTGAATTTTTGCACAATAATTTTTACTGTTTACATTAACCTTTAAATTATCAATTTGTTTAATAAATCCTTCAGCGTTTTCTTCACAATACTTGTTAATACATTTTTTAATATAATTTTTAGCTAAGTTTTGTACATGTTCTGTAGCTGTATTATGTTCTGTATCTGTTTTATTTTCTTTATTTTCTTCTTCAATTATTTCTTCCGCATCTCTTTGCATTTCGTGATAATTTCTTTTCTTTTGGCTCTTTTCTTTACGAGGACTATATATATTTTTCTTATTACATTTGATACAAAATTTATTTGAAATATTTTCAACTTCCTTGGCACAGATATCTCTTAAATGTAATAATAGCTTTTTATGTCCATCAGCAATCTTAAAAACTAACGGATTTTTATAGTATATTCCATATAATTCTGTTAATTCACTTTCATTTAAAAGTTTATTTAAATCTTCTTTTGCAAATCTTTCTAATTCTATTATGCAGGTATCATTTAATTTTGAAATTGATAAAATATTATCATAGCCTGTATAGTTCAAAAGTAATCTTACATAATTTGGTAGTTTTGTTTGATAATTACTTAATATTTCATCAATAAATTCTTGAGTTTCCATTTTAAATCTGAAATCCGAAATAATAATCTCTCAACAATAAATAGTATTACTTTTTTTATGGCGAATATTTACATATATTTCATAGAAAATGAAGAATTAATTGAATTTAAATATCTTAAGCATACATATCAAGAACATTAAAATACATATCAAGACATTAAAAATTTTCTTAAATTTTAAAAATATTCCCATAAGTAAATAAACAAAAGAAATTAATAATTATGACCATATAGTAAGATCAGAGAAAAACCTGAGAATAGTTTATTCCGGTCTTTTTCGTATATACCTAACCTCATAAGGTATAATGCACGATTTTGTGATTCTCTTTCATATTATTACGTTGGTTAAACAAAGACAAACAATCAAACTTTGATTTTTTGTCCTTGTCTACAAAAAAGGCCGGAATAAACAACAAAGACAAACAATCAAACTTTGATTTTTTGTTCTTGTCTACAAAAAAGGCCGAAATAACTACTCTCAGATTTCTCTCTGGTAGAATATAATCTCGAATATAATATTTTACTTCTAGACTGCGTTCCACTTATCGCTCGCAAGCAATGTCTTTGTTTAACATTTGATAAACAACAAGGATGAAATAATTCCACGACCGTTGCGGACGTTAAGTGGACCGTACCCCTAATATAATTAAAGATTGATTAAACGCTTACCGAAAATGTATACTTGTTATCCGGTATCTCGTATTGCCTATGTTTACATCGTGCGCTTAGTCCGCGACCTATGTGGTAGGTGTCTTGTTTAACCTACACTCTACAGGATAAACAACGACATCTATTGTATAGGCCGCAGCCTAAATGCACGGTGTAAATATAGTCTCTATCATCTATTACCTCGTGTATCGCCATCTATTATGCGCAATATTGCCAAGTATTGTTAATGTATTCCTACGTATTGCTATGTATTGCTGTGTATTGCTATGTATTGCTATGTATTGCTAGTATTGCTAGCATATTCTTGCTATTGCTAGTATTGCTAGCATTACCTGTTTTATTACTCTATTGCCGCAATATATTTCTAAAAAAATGTACAGTGATTCCCATAGTGGTTGACCCCTCGTTCGACGATTAAAGGGCAATGAGCCGATTTAGTATAACACAGAAACAATACAAAAAATTTTAAGTAAATACAAAGGCTATTAAGAGTCAACGCTGTTAGCAGTGCGTAAAAATATAATCTTAAAATCTATAACATAGATATTATGTCGAACGTTTCGATCCTTCGTTTCGGATCATCATCAGCGACAATACAATATAAAATTAAAAATTACTCAGAGTTGCAAACAATGATGTTGTCCCGCAGTATGTAATATACAACCAATCTGAGGCAAGACTATCACTTCTTCACGTGAAAGTATGTACATTAGTTCGAATAATTGAGTATGTCTGTGAATTATATAATCAAGAATTATAAATTACATTAAAAATTTTTT
>NW_017275097.1:52952-61406 GCF_001594065.2 Cyphomyrmex costatus
TGAAGAAGTGATAGTCTTGCCTCAGATTGGTTGTATATTACATACTGCGGGACAACATCATTGTTTGCAACTCTGAGTAATTTTTAATTTTATATTGTATTGTCGCTGATGATGATCCGAAACGAAGGATCGAAACGTTCGACATAATATCTATGTTATAGATTTTAAGATTATATTTTTACGCACTGCTAACAGCGTTGACTCTTAATAGCCTTTGTATTTACTTAAAATTTTTTGTATTGTTTTTGAAACATATAAGAGTCTATAATTCAATTATATTATTAATTTATTAATTTTTTATAACACAGAAATTTTAATTCAAAATTCAAAATAAATACTACATAAATATAATATCCAGACGTTTCGACACCCGCGATCGAGTCATTTTCAATGTTACATTAAAATATTGCAAGAAAAAGAATACATAATTTTCGAAATTATACTAGAAGGTTTGCGGGTTATCGCCGTGTCTTTCTTCATTATTAATGCCAACGTTTCGTGAACCATGCCGTTCACTTCATCAGGGCGAGAGGTGCACTGATACAGTATCTCGCCTTATCTTGTATTATTATAATTGTTGTGTATTAGTATAATTGTGTAATAGTTAAAAACCAGGGATGGGAAAGTTACTTTGTAAAAGTAATTAATTACAGTTACAGTTTTTCCCTTTCAAAAAATAATTAATTACCGTTACAAGTTATTGACTCTGAAAAGCAATTCGTTATAGTTACAGTTACTGAAAAAGTAACTTTAAGTTACTTTTGAGTCACTTTTTTTATCGGAATTTTTACTAGTTAGTAGCATCGATACCATTAAGACTGCATTCAGAAACGTTACCCGACTGCCTTCATGTATCGTTTTACCCTTGTTTTTTATGTAATATGAAACAAAAATGACACACGAGGTCATCAGAGTAATGCAGCCTAGGACAATAAAAATAAGTCTGGTTTACATTTACATGTTACACAATTTTATTCAAAAAGATAAGAAAATTGTTATGGCAAAGACATTTTTCGTTAAAGTAACATAAACACATATGAATATAAATACATATACACATATACAATGTTTTTTATAAAAAAAATTCTTTTTATATTCGACTAAAAGTTGCAAATAAATTCCAGCACTAATCTAAAATAGATCACGTGATTGTGTTCAGACAACGGCTCAGGTACATTTAGTACTACAACCGTTCATTGAGCACTCTTGCATTTGATTGGCGGATTCCATTAGATCCAAGAATATCTGGAGACACGGTAGTGTCTCGGCGCTAAGCCAAGCGCCGCGACACTGCCGTGCCTCCTTTACGCGAATCTGAGAATTTCGGGGGATTGAGATGATCAAATCTCAGTAACGGCTGAACGGATCAAGCTCTATATACGCTCAATCGATAGCAATTGTTTAAATTGTATAATAAAAGTGCTTTTATTTTTCCTCTATGTGCACTACGAGCGGAGATATCGTGACGCAAAGTCCGAATCTGTAAATTTTGACGTTTTATTTTTAAGATACGTCGTCGTCATTATTGTCGTCGTCGTTGTCGTCGTCGACAATATTCCATTCGATATAGATCAAACAGGTACAAGAATTCGTTGATCGCTTTAATTAAATTTCTTTTTTCTGATTAATCAAATGTTTCGTAGCATATGTAGCGCCAAATGGATACTACCGCACACTAAATTGACAAATGTGTTTAAAATATATATAATAACTATAAATATAACTATTAAATAAGTTATTAGAGTTTCTTAAAAGATGTAACTAACAAGGGGAGGGCGCGAGGTGTTACTCACCGATTTTAAAAGGCTTATGAATGTTAAAGTACTCTAGTAATAGAGTACTTTGGTAAAGGGATACGACCCAACTCTCAGTCGCCTTCTCGACAATGGGTTTAACGCGACCGGTATATACGGAACTGTAAACTTTAAACCGGTTTTTCTCGAAAACGGTTGAGAGTTGGGTCGTATTTCTTTACCAAAGTACTCTAATACTAGAGTACTTTAACATATATAAGCCTTTTTAAAATCGGTGAGTAACACCTCGCGCCCTCCCCTTGTAAGTTGAGTTATAATTACAGATGGAAAGAAAGTAACGAAGTTAAATTACAGTTACTGAAAACATCAATTCTAACTGTAACTTCGTTACAAGTAACGAGTTACTTTCCATCCCTGTTAAAAACTCATGTTAATCGTTAAAAATTACTTAACAATGTTATAAAATGTTATATTGCTTATAATTGGTATTTAAATAATCTTTCTGGCACATGATTTGATTAAGAAATATTTTTTTCGATGATATAGAAAACAATCGTACGAAGGAGCATCAAAGTAGGTATAATATTATACGAAGTTAAACTTTACATCAAGACTTGTTCTTTGAGCAATTTTGATTAAGAAATAACAAGATAGATTGTAAGATAAATATGAAGCTTCTATCGTTTTTACCTTGTAATACATAAATTATCATGTAAATAGCATAACGCTGATATGCGTAGTCCGATATATATAAACCTGTTGTATCGATAATGCATAAACTCAACCCGTAGAATAATTGTAGAGTCTGGAGACACGGTAGTGTCTCGGCGCTAAGCCAAGCGCGCGACACTGCCGTGCCTCCTTTACGCGACACGGAGAATTTTCGGGGTCGAGATGATCAGATCTCAGTAACGGCTGAACCGATCAAGTTCTACATACGCTCAATCGACAGGAAATACTTAAATTGTATAATAAAAGTGCTTTCATTTTTTTTCCTACGTGCCCTACGAGCGGAGATATCGCGACGCAAAGTCCGGATCTGTGAATTTTCACGTTTCAATTTTTAAGATACGTCGTCGTCAACGTCGTCGACCAGAGAAAATGTCCATCTCGTTTTTTCGATAATAGAGGGCCTTTGACTTTATGTGTTATCTCACTCTATCTATCATCTCACTCTATCTATCTATATCTAACCAGCAGACCAGTGTTGCATGGTGTATCACATATGACGCGCGCGCGATTTTAATCTTATAATTAAAAATAAAATATTATTCAATATAATATAAAATATATATGTTATTATATAAATATTAAAATTGAAATATTGAAATATGTTTATCGTCGAGGAAATATAAGTGTCTACGTGTTTGATTTCGAGGAAGTAAGTGTCTAGGTGTTCGCCTTCGAGGAAGTGGGTGTCTACGTGTTCGTCTTCGAGGAAGCGAGTGTCTAGGTGTTCGCCTTCGAGAAAGTGAGTGTCTAGGTGTTCGCCGTCGAGGAAATGGATGTCTAGGTGTTCGCCGTCAAGGAAATGGTGTCTACGTGTTTGATTTCGAGGAAGTGAGTGTCTAGGTGTTTGCCTTCGAGGAAGTGAGTGTCTAGGTGTTCGCCGTCGAGGAAGTGGGTGTCTACGTGTTCGCCTTCGAGGAAGAAAGTGTCTAAGTGTTTGCTTTCGAGGAAGTAAGTGTCAAGGTGTTCGCCGTCGAGGAAATGGGTTTGTTTGTAAGAAACGTCGTCGTCGTCGTCGTCGTCGTCATTGTCGTCATTGTTGCCAGCTACGGAGTGAGAAAATGCATTCTGGAATTTTTGGCGCAAGAGATAAATGTGGTCGCGAGGAGTATCTATAAATCTATAATATCGATCGCTGCGATCTGTACGATCGTTGAAGTCGGATTATTAAGATTGAGGTTGAGAAATCTGTGACATCGATGGCATAGACGAACACGTAAGTGAGGTTAGAATAAATATCGACCGCTGCGATCTGAACGATCGTTGAAGTCAGATAAAGAGTCGGCAATAATGTACAAAGGATTGAGGTTAGGAAATTTGTCACATGGATGGCATAGAATAGACGAACACGTAAGTGAGGTTAGATATTTTCTTCTTTATTGCACAGATTCTCTGCTGTAATTCCGCTGTAAGAATACAAATTATTTTCTATGTAATTATTTTCTTTTTACAGCATTTGGTTAGGTTGCTTATTTACCGAGACACTACCGTGTCTCCAGATCTGTTATTTATTTGTTTGGTAGATACCTTAATTTGTCTTCTCTATTCCTTATATAATTATAAAAGAATTCATTCTTTTTGTACTTTGTTGATAGGAAAAGTCTGAAAAGAAAAAAGGTACGGATTATAAAGATTCCTCCCCTTTCTTTTCAGGACTTTCCCTTCAATAAATCTGAAGATAAAATACAGCACAAAGAATCAATTCTTTTATAATAATAAAGATAATACTTATTTATGCAGTTACTCAAAACATAAAATTACTTGGTTTTAATATTGAAATCTTTAAAACTTTAAATAATTATATAATAATTGAAATATATTATCATGGATAGTAACTTATTATTGAAGGTGTCAGTTCAAAGTGAACATTCATTGTTACGGAATTATCGTCATTAAATTATATTCGTGACAATTCCACGCATCCACGTATCCCCGTACGCGTAGCTCTCGCTGTTTCTTTCTTTAATCCACCTGTCTCAGATGGAATGCTCGCCCCTCTGCGCAGCACCCGAAATTACGCGTTCCGCGCACTCGTTCTGCGTTGAATCCTTCTTTTTCGCAGTCTGATCTCGATCGTTACCAGATCAATATCTCGTAGTCTCGCCTCGCAAACGTGTGCTCCGGAGTAAGCAACTAACGAATACAACACATATTTTCACGTTGCCTGTCAAGTGAACTCTATGATTGTAATACGCATCGCGAGTGTAGACCGAGCAAGCGCATTATATTGCGCGAACTGACTTTCATATCGACCTCTCAATTAACTATCACCTTATTGACGAGTCGTAGCGAGCCGTGACGTACAGCGATATGCGGCTAATCAAGCCTGTATTATTCACACGATAACCTGATTCTAATTATCTAATAGGCATCAATAAATTGTGAATTGTTAGTTGTTCAAACAAGAAAGTTCTCATTTACGACCGCCTGGGTGAGCGAGCCTTCCATTCCAAGGCGACACCAGCGCAAAAACGATACCAGTCACAAACAAAACATTTTGGTCCTTCGAGCCGGATCGCTACCGAGGATAAATACTGTGTCTACTGACTTGTCTTTGACTCGTTATTTATTGACGTGCCTCTTCCGTTGGAAATCATGGCCTCTATCGATGAATTGTTGAGGATGCAGACTCACCTGATGAGCGCAATATCTCGCGCGCTTCCTAATTTCAAGAAGTTGGGACAAGCCAAGATGACCCCTGCCGTCACTCGGCAGCGCCTCACCACTCTCAAGGAAACCTTTGCCAAATGCCAAGAGCTGGATGTTCAACTTTTAGCTGCGGACGAGAAAGTGAAGGCGACTCATGCGTACTTCACCCAAAATTATTTCCTAACCTGTGAGGATTGTTACAACGATGCAGCCGATTTCATGGCTGAACTACTGGACAGTCACGAATCCCGCGAATCCTCTTCCGCTGCATATGAAGTAAGTGGGATTAATCATTCATTTCGGGCCATGTCACATCTGCCGAGAATCAACTTGCCGACGTTCGACGGAACCTTCGAGAAATGGGAAAGTTTTCGCGACAAATTCAAATCGATGATCTGCGATGATCATAATTTAACGAATGTTGATCGTATGCATTACTTGTGTTCCTGTGTAAAAGGAAGTGCAAGTAACGTTCTTGACCATCTAGCGGTTACCAATAATAATTTCACTATCGCTTGGAATATTCTCGTGTCTCGGTATGACAATAAACGTCGCCTTATTACGGTACATTTACAATCGCTTGTCAATTTACCTTCGATCGCTTCAGAGACCTCCAACGACCTTCGTTCCCTTCGCGATCAAACGAATAAAGCTCTTCAAGCGCTAAGCAATCTCGGCTGCGCTACCGAACACTGGGATGATTTGCTTGTATTTCTAGTGTCACAAAAACTTGATAAATCAACACGAAAGGCGTGGGAACTTAAGCTCGGCGATACGGTGGAATATCCACGTTACAGCGAGCTCGATCGTTTTCTCGAAGCTCGCATTCGCGCGTTCGACGCAATAGCACCCGCGACTTCAAAAGATAAATCACCGACGACCTCCAAAGGCAAAACACTTGCCTCACATGCCGCGTCTACCGCTCCGTTCTTATGTCCATTATGTAAAGCGAACCATCTATTGTATCAATGCGCTACGTTTTTAAAGCAAACTCCCGTTCAACGGTTCGATTTCATTAAAACCCAAAAGCGATGTTCCAACTGTTTCAGTGTAAAACATTCTGTTAAGGATTGTACGAATTCTCGCTCGTGCAAACAATGTAATAAACGGCATCACACGTTACTACATTTTGACACCCCCGCTCAGCCACTCGCTGCTGAGCCACCGTCGACGTCCACGACCGCGAATATTGAGAGTCTAAGCGCCGTTGCGTCGCATTTAATAACAAAAACAGTAGCACCGAATTCTCAAATCTTACTCGCAACAGCCCGCGTACGCGTTTATTCGTCTCATATATGCTTTGTAAATGCTCGTGCGCTCCTTGATCAAGGATCTGCCGCTACCTTTATAACAGAATCGCTTGCGCAACGCCTAAGACTTAAGAAAATTAATCGTTCCGCCTTCATCACCGGTATAAGCGAAATGCAGTCCGTCGTGCGTTACGCTGCCCAAATTACCATTACCCCCGCGGATCGCGATGGACCTGCTTACTCGACAATCGCGCTTATATTACGATCATTAACCAAATACGTGCCAAACCAAATCGAGACAGCTCGTAAATGGAGCCACCTCAGGGGACTTAAGTTTGCCGATGGTGACCCTATGAGCTCAGATCCGATTGACCTTATCATCGGTGCCGATCTATTCGGCCTGCTCATCCTCAACGGAGTTCGAAAGGGATCTCCAAATGAACCTACCGCGCAAAATACCTCTCTCGGTTGGATCCTTTCAGGACCAACAGCCTCGTTTTCAGCTAATCAGTCTACTATCGAATTTGCGCATCACGGTGTTGTCCTTGACACTCTCGATCGCGATCTTCGTCGATTCTGGGAGATCGAGGAAGTCCCTAGGCAAATTCTTCGCAGCCCTGAGGAACATCAGTGCGATGAACACTTCAGAACAACACACACACGCACGTCTAACGGACGCTATATAGTACGACTGCCGTTTAAAATCGGACCGCCAATCTCATTAGGCGAATCTCGCTCTAACGCGATTTCAAGCTTTCATAGCATGGAACAACGCCTACTTCGAGACACAACCAAAGCTTCCTTGTACCGCGATTTTCTCACAGAATATGAAACCCTCGGTCATATGACCAAAATTACACCAACCGAAATTGTTACATCAAACCAAGTTTACTATATCCCGCATCATGCTGTCCTACGCGACAGCAGTGCAACCACACGACTCCGAGTAGTCTTCAACGCATCTTGCCGTACTTCAAACGGGATGTCGTTGAACGATCATATGCTCATTGGCCCTAAACTGCAAAGGGACTTAGCCACGGTCATCATGCAGTGGCGCCAATACCGTTACGTATTCACCGCCGACATTGCAAAAATGTACCGGCAAATTTTAGTCGATTCACGCGACACCAACTACCAACGCATTATATGGCGACCGAACTCCGGTGAACCAATCACGGAGTACCGTCTTCTCACAGTAACCTACAGCACAGCTGCCGCTCCATATTTAGCCCTCCGAGTCTTGGATCAGCTTGTAGACGATGAAGGAGCCAAATTTCCGCTAGCCGCCCCCGTTCTCCGTCATCAGACATATGTCGACGACTGCGCCTTCGGCGCCGACGACCAAAATCTCGCTCGTCAAAAACGCGATCAATTAATAGAATTGCTTAAAAGGGGAGGCTTTCACCTTCGCAAATGGGCAAGTAACGACTCGGATCTGTTATCCGATATCGATTCATCCGATCATGGTTTAGCCACTCATAAAGTCATGCAAGACGATGAGCATATTAAGGTATTAGGAATAATTTGGAATCCTAAATTAGATATATTTCAATTTCGCGTCACTCTACCATCGTCACCCGTCTGCACCAAACGAGTCATTCTGTCAACAACTGCTAAGTTTTTTGATCCATTAGGATGGGCTACCCCTGTCACTGTCACAGCCAAAATTTTCTTGCAACGATTGTGGGCACTTCATTGCCACTGGGATGATGAAATCCCTCGCCAACTTCTTGATTGTTGGATGGACTATTATAAACGACTTCCGTGCC
This sequence comes from Cyphomyrmex costatus, assembly GCF_001594065.2. Lineage (NCBI taxonomy): Eukaryota > Metazoa > Arthropoda > Insecta > Hymenoptera > Formicidae > Cyphomyrmex > Cyphomyrmex costatus. The sequence goes on from NW_017275097.1 coordinate 61,104, forward strand.
TTAATGCTCTGAGCATACCGCGCTGGACCACTTCCAGTTCTCAGACGGTACACCGCGCCCTTCACGGTTTTTCCGACGCATCGACAGCAGCTTACGCTGCAGTGGTGTATCTTCGCACCGTCAATCACGACGGCTCCGTTACCGTAACTCTTCTAACTGCCAAATCAAAAGTGGCACCTCTTAAAACGATAAGCGTTCCCCGCTTAGAATTGTCCGCTGCAATGCTCCTCGCGCGGTTAATTCAATTTACGCGCTCAGCGCTTCAGCTCCCGAATATAGAGTGTCATTGCTGGACTGACTCCA
>NW_017275097.1:62846-79102 GCF_001594065.2 Cyphomyrmex costatus
ATATTCTCTAAAATATTTTAAAATAATACATTTTATTATTGAAAGAAAATGCAATGAAAGTGAATATGTATTATTCCAATATCAAAATATTACACACATGTAATCAAATATGTTAATAAATGTAATAAATTTTTTTGATATAATGTTATTACGAAATTGATTATTATCAGAACAATTCTTCTTCACGATATTAATTATTAATTAGAATAATAATTTGTAAACGTATACTTATGAAGATATATGTACGTGAAAACTTGTTAACTTACACTCCAAAACCTTGAATCAAACATAGTGTTCTAGGTGAGAGAAATAACTATCAAAATAATTATCAAATAACAGTTTTTTATATTTTAAAAGTAAATCACAAAAGATGAGTATTAATTTTAAAAGAATTCTTATATGTAAAAAATTAACCTTGGCATACACATAATGAGGTATTCAAATACATGTTCGAATTAGTCTGAGTCAAATCAGACATGAAGTTAGGATAATGTATACTGGCCTCGTCTAATGTAAGTCCACGATTGTAGCACTGGCATCAAGAACTTTTAATGTACTCGGATCTAATATCTTTATATTATTATCGTTTTTAATATATACTGACTGTTGTTAAGTACATTGTATTTTGTGTCAATTGTCCCTTGATCATCTAGTATTTTTACGGTATTTCCTCCTCCCAATTGAACACCATAATAGATGACGTGATAGAATATTAAAAACAGTATCGACATTCTGTGAAGTTTTGTAAGATATGTCGGTCGACAAGAGTACTTCACAGATGGTACTATTATTTCTGGTATTCGAAGAACATGCATGCGAAAATGTTGTGTGAGGTCAAGATTCCAAGATTACCTTATCTTGTTAGTATAACATTTTTACTATTAATTTTTAAATCATGGCGTAGAAACCAAAATTGCAAATCAAGATTTTTATATTGATAAATTATCTTTAAAGAAAAAGAACATGAACTAGAGAAGAAAATGGGACAAGTCAAGTTTGCGCGTCACGCCGCGAGGCGTTAATCAATTCTGAGTTAGGAAAGTTGTGACGACGTGAGATTGCTCATTATCAATCAGACGAAAGTGCAACGTAAGACAAGAGATTGACGCAGATTATAAATGTAGATACTTCGGCAGGTTGAATTGAGTCGGTGACCGCGCGTTTTCCGTCGATTGCAAAACGAAACCTCGTGCGCTTATAGTGCAAGACATGCATTCCGCGCCCATTATTGGAGTCATTTATTAATCAACTAATACAATGAAATAAGGGCAATGAGCCAATTTTCATTAAAATCTTTAAATCAATCTAATATATTGCGAAGAATATCACGTAATTATGGCGTTTCGTCCCAACTTCCACTACTGAACTCATCAATAAGGCATTGTAGTGGAAGCCTACCTTAGACGCCTGTTTTAGTTATTAAATCGAGATTCTATATATACAGATACACGCGTATCAAAGCACTTGCGAGAATCTTAGCGAATATCTATAGACCTCTGATGGCGGGTCGACGTAGTAATATTCATTCAAAGTAATATATGTATATGTATTCCCTTCCCACCCCCCCCAACTTGCGCGCCGAACAATCGTCGGTCTTGAAACGCAACTCTATCTGAAAATTCCCCCCAAATTGTGCGCCGAACTATCTTCGGTCTTGAAACGCAACTCTAAACTGAAATAACGTCCCCTTAATTTATTTGAAATTTAAACGCATTGATTTCGCCCGCGTAAATTAAATATTTTTGATAAGGCTCAATAAATATTAAACAACTAATATAATGAAATAAGGGCAATGAGCCAATTTTCATTAAAATATATTACTTTGAATAATATATTGCGAAGAATATTACTACGTCGACCCGCCATCAGAGGTCTATAGATATTCGCTAAGATTCTCGCAAGTGCTTTGATACGCATATATCTGTGTATATAGAATCTCGATTTAATAACTAAAACAGGCGTCTAAGGTAGGCTTCCACTACAATGCCTTACTGATGAGTCCAGTAGTGGAAGTTGGGACGAAACGCCATAATTACGTGATATTCTTCGCAATATATTAGATTGATTTAAAGATTTTAATGAAAATTGGCTCATTGCCCTTATTTCATTATACAATATTAGTTGTTTAATACTTATTGAGTCTTATTAAAAATATTTCATTTATTAATACTTCCTCTCCGTCATTGACCTCTCCATTAACTCAGTTTACGTAAGCGACAGGTAACTGGCGCGAAGCACGGTTAGATCCGTTGCTTCTCGAATAGCGGATCGTTGCACCATCGTTGTCGTCGTCAACGTTGTTTGATTGCCATATTGGGACGGAGCACTTCCTGACCGGGTCCAGCTCGGACCCCGCTGCGACTTTCACAAAGAAACGATCTCGTTCGCGGCTTTAACTCTCGATCATATACCTTGTTAGACACGACGATTCGAGAACGATTGCCGTTACGCTGTGCGCGCACAGATGCTGTAAATTGTACTCTCTCTTTCTCGCGCTAAGCTGCCGCTCTGCAGCTTCGAGCTGCATTGCGGGTCTGTGGATTTTATGTGGCTATTTCAATTCTTTGTGTACTATCGATTTATTTTATTTGCATCGTTGATTATAAGCATGCGTATCATATCAATATGGTTTTTATTAGGCACGTGTATTATTCTTAATTATGCATGACAGTCAACACATTTATTCGTTTCTACCCAATAATTATGGATTATATATTTAATCGCTTTTGTCTAAGAGAGATTGATATACGATTGCTATATCGTATAGCAATTCGGGATTTTCCATCAGGTAAATAAGATACGTGCCTTTATCTGAGATATGTCGAATTATTACTAACGGAAAATGCGAGTCTATCACGCTTCACGTGTTTGCCATTCGCGGGAAGGCTCGTGGCGACGAGCGAGTTTTACGTTGGTTTGCAAGATTCCTCCACGAAACGATAGTTTATCAATCGGTATAATTACGCTTATTTATGCGAACCTCACGGATAATGTATCGTGCATCTTTGGTTGTAATGCTGCGACTCCTAAGGAAATCACGGGCAAATTCTTCTAAGGAATTCCTGAGCACTTCTTGCGCTTTACTTCCGTCTCGGCCTTTTATGTGACTGATAATCTCGCGCGGTGATTCGTATTTGAAACTGCGGCAAGCCTGCGGTCATTAATTTCCTGCCGGAGTGGAACTGTGCGCGCGTTCGAACCTCGGAGATCAAAGGATAATATTTCTCACACCGACCGACAGTATAATCGGCACGCAACGTTTCGCCCGGCTGTACATGATGCGTGTGTGTAATCTCATGCATGTACACGTCGTCACATTTACGCGTATCTACGGTGCGTATTTTATACGGTATACATAAGCGTTACGCCCGTGCTGCTATATACATTTAATACGCGAGCACGTTTCACATGCGCGCGTGCTTACGCGAAAAAAATCGATGACCGCGGCGAGGTGTGCGGCACACTTTGGTCCCGTCAGAGTTCCGGTCAGAGTCGTCGGTCACTTTTCCATCGTGTTGAAACGCGCCCATTTAGATCTCAACGTGACGCAAAGTGAAGAGCGAGGTGAAGAGCAAAACGCGTTGAGAACGGAACGTGCACGCGAATCACTTCCGAGACAGGATTGTGATTCCCGTCATGAAAGACGCCTCTCCTGCGCCTTTCCTCTTCTCGGAGTTAAGATACAACGAAAGGGTTAAAACATTAGGAATACAAAAGTTACAACTAGAGAATTTTTGATCAAAATACTGACATTCTAAAAACAAATTTTAGCAATCTTATATTTGCTTTTATAATTTCAAATAATCATAACTTGGTAAATAATGAAGATAAAAATGTTTAAAAATCAAAATTAAGCTTGAAATGTTCACTTTAAAATTATTTGAATGAGAATTGTACTAGGCCATTAATAATCAAAGGTCCAACTTTGCGATGGTGCATGGTATACCGAAAATTGGCCTACTCGCGCCAAAAATCAACGCTCGTATCAGCTCAATTGCTCGTTACCACGGCATAAATAATAGTATATCTATGATGGAAGTGAATATACCTAGATCTAGATTGATTGTCCAAGAAGTGGCATCGCCCAGCGGTCTCCATTTTTCTAATAACCGCAGATGAGGCATATCATTTTATCAGTCTAGGTATATTATTGTCTATGTTTATACTACTGACGACTGACACGCCAAGCCAATCGAACGGCTAAGAGTAAAGTCACTAGACTTATATGTTCCAAATTTACTACTAGCAATGCAAATATAAGGCCTGTTCTTTTTACTGAATTGGTGCACAGAGTGCATTAAGTTGAAATGAAACAGATATACGTTTAAATTAAATTAAGATATACGTTTGTTTCATTTCAACTTATTGCACTGTGTGGACCAGTTCAGACAGTGCAGGCGAAAAAAAAACAAGTTTACATGCACGTTACATGCACTATATGATATGACGCGCGAGGTGGCCAGGAGTTCAATTACGACGTTTGCACAATTGTTATGAAAAACTATACAAAATCCAGACCGCTTCAAAAAACCCGCCCGGTTTTCGGACGCTTTCCGACGCCTTCAAAACTAGGACAAATCCGGGAAAATCCGGACGGATGGCAATCCTAGATATAGATATCTCCTTTATAAGGGTCTGAAGTTTCAATTCTATCTCATTACGATGGAAATCGCTTGAGAGAAAAGTCTAGACGTCAAAAGTTATCGTAACCAATATGTGGACTACTTTACTACCATTTTAATTTTGCGCAATACGTGTTTCGCGACACGAACGTTCAGAGTTAATTAGCCATTGATGCAAACGTTTCGTTTAGAATATGGGCATTTCAAGATACGCTCTTTCAAGATTCTAGTTTCGTCTCATCTTTGAGAACGTTTTTGCACCGGTTCAGTTTTCGCGTTGCTCACATATGTATGAGTGCTTCGATTGCGCTACCGCGCATATCTAATCTTCGCCAAGGCCGCTGATACAGGATTCCGGACGTTACATTAGCAGGGTCGTCTCAGTAAGTAGATGTCTCGTCGCTGCGTCCGATCAAAAACTGAATATTTTAAAATCTTTGGATATATAAGCGTCTAGGATAGCAGCTCAATATGAAGTGTGAGAATATTCCATCTTTCTTTTTCCGTAAATACATACATATTTACGCGCTATTGTTAATATTATTTTAAAAAAGCATTAATCTATAAGTCTGTTATTTGTTTCTGCACTGTCTGAACTAGTGCACACGATGCAATAAGTTGAAACAAACGTTTAAATATTTGTTTCACTTTTCAACTTATTGCACCGTGTGTACTAGTTTAGACAATGCAGGAACAAAAAACAGAGCCATTAATTTAAATATTATTAAAAAAAAAATTAATTATTTTTTTATTATATAATATTAACAAAAATGAAGTCTATGTTTATACTACTGACGACTGACACGCCAAGCCAATCGAACGGCTAAGAGTAAAGTCACTAGACTTATATGTTCCAAATTTACTACTAGCAATGCAAATATAAGGCCTGTTCTTTTTACTGAATTGGTGCACAGAGTGCATTAAGTTGAAATGAAACAGATATACGTTTAAATTAAATTAAGATATACGTTTGTTTCATTTCAACTTATTGCACTGTGTGGACCAGTTCAGACAGTGCAGGCGAAAAAAAAACAAGTTTACATGCACGTTACATGCACTATATGATATGACGCGCGAGGTGGCCAGGAGTTCAATTACGACGTTTGCACAATTGTTATGAAAAACTATACAAAATCCAGACCGCTTCAAAAAACCCGCCCGGTTTTCGGACGCTTTCCGACGCCTTCAAAACTAGGACAAATCCGGGAAAATCCGGACGGATGGCAATCCTAGATATAGATATCTCCTTTATAAGGGTCTGAAGTTTCAATTCTATCTCATTACGATGGAAATCGCTTGAGAGAAAAGTCTAGACGTCAAAAGTTATCGTAACCAATATGTGGACTACTTTACTACCATTTTAATTTTGCGCAATACGTGTTTCGCGACACGAACGTTCAGAGTTAATTAGCCATTGATGCAAACGTTTCGTTTAGAATATGGGCATTTCAAGATACGCTCTTTCAAGATTCTAGTTTCGTCTCATCTTTGAGAACGTTTTTGCACCGGTTCAGTTTTCGCGTTGCTCACATATGTATGAGTGCTTCGATTGCGCTACCGCGCATATCTAATCTTCGCCAAGGCCGCTGATACAGGATTCCGGACGTTACATTAGCAGGGTCGTCTCAGTAAGTAGATGTCTCGTCGCTGCGTCCGATCAAAAACTGAATATTTTAAAATCTTTGGATATATAAGCGTCTAGGATAGCAGCTCAATATGAAGTGTGAGAATATTCCATCTTTCTTTTTCCGTAAATACATACATATTTACGCGCTATTGTTAATATTATTTTAAAAAAGCATTAATCTATAAGTCTGTTATTTGTTTCTGCACTGTCTGAACTAGTGCACACGATGCAATAAGTTGAAACAAACGTTTAAATATTTGTTTCACTTTTCAACTTATTGCACCGTGTGTACTAGTTTAGACAATGCAGGAACAAAAAACAGAGCCATTAATTTAAATATTATTAAAAAAAAAATTAATTATTTTTTTATTATATAATATTAACAAAAATGAGTGAGATGAATTAATGGTGATATATAAACTTAAACAGTCTTTCTTATATTCTTTCGCTTATTGAAGTACATGGTATCGTTTGTCGAAACTGTTGAATCAACTTTAAAATTTAACTTCTTTTTCGATTGTGCCTCGTATACGTACGCGAATCTGGCGTTTCCGCACAACGGTAACTCATTGTTCCTAAGTAGACGAAAGAGACGAAATAACAGCGACCGTAACTCGTATAGGAAGCAAATAGATATCGGTGTCGCGTACTTTGTCTCTCGAGTACAAAGGCTTTTCGCAGAAAATGAAGGCGAATATTAGAGAAAACTGTTCGGTTATCCTCATATGTAAAAAGTATTTAAGTTTTGCTGTAGAATATATAGGATGCGTCAGGTATTTGAGGACACTCACTTATTTGCCTGCCAAGTTTTCGCAGAAAGTTTTTTCATTTTTTTTCTCTTCAGATCATAAATGGAGGACAATAAACTAACTCAGGAAATGAAAAGACACGCTGTTATCGTCGCTATACACGCGCATCACAGCGATCTTGAAATCTCTCAATTTTTGAAAGTCGCCCGATCGTTTGTTCACAAAGTTCGTCGAGAGTTAAAAGCATCTAATGGCAATGTGGAAAGTGTTGCCAAGCGCAAAAAGCATGAGACACGTTCAGACAGCGTTAAAACATCACAGTTTATGCAGCAAGTCCAGGGCATTATTGATGAAGACCCTTCAAAATCCGTAAGGGCCATATCGCGAGACCTTCAAGTTTCTGAGTGCACAATCCGTCGCATTATTCACGAAGACATCCGGTACAAGTCCTACGTGATGCGCAAAGGTCAGTTTATGTCGACAAAAACTCGAGAACAGCGATTCATCTGGGCACGACGACTTTTAAACAAGTTAAAACATCCTGAAATCCCCGATATGCTCTGGTTTTATTCTGACGAAAAAAATTTTGACCAGGATCAAAAAATAAATCGGCGAAATGATAGATGGCTATGTGCGGATCCTTCAGATGTTCCTCATGTTATGCACACAAAATTTCCGGCAACTGTCACGGTTTTGGGAGTGGTGAGCAATGAAGGACACGTCATGCCACCCCACTTCTTTTCTCAAGGACTTCGGGTGAATGCTGCTGCCTACATTGAGGTTTTGGAAGCAGTTGTGAAACCCTGGATAAATAGCGTGCGTGGTGAGAGGCCATACGTATTCCAACAGGACTCTGCTCCTTCACACAAAGCCGTGACGACGCAAGGGATGTCCGAGAATCTGCATGATCACATAACCCCAAACATGTGGCCACCTAGCTCCCCGGATCTTAATCCTTTGGATTATTATGTATAGGGCGTTGTTGAACGGGAGACCAATAACATCCCCATAATACGCTTGATTCCCTAAGAGCAGCTATTACCACCCGTACGAAAAAAAACCTTCAATTTTGAGCGTTAAACGCTCAAAAAGAACACTCAAATTTTTGTGTTAAACACTTTAAAAAACGCTCAAATTTGGGTGTGATTTCGGATCGTCAATTGAAGGTTTGAGATTTCGACATTTCGGTCGGCCATGCTCGGTTCGCCATTTTGAATTTCTCAATTTCGACTTCAGAATCGGAACCAGCAACCTCGAAAATCTCCTCAGTATACAGTATCATCCGAATGAAGTGTCACTTCTGCATTTTTTTAAAAGATATATACTTCATTTTTTATACTTTTTTCATTCTCGGCGCTGCACCAGTCCGCCATTTTAAATTTTCACAAAACGCCACACGCCAATAAAAAGTAGACACTCCAACGAAAATTTTAAGCCCTGGTTGGTTGAATTCTGTCAAAAAATGAAATGGGCAGAAGGGGACTCCGACACGCGGAGGATGCCCCATATATATATATATATATATGGGACGATCCACGTCAGATTTACCCCTCATCTGTCCAAAATTTGTATGGGCGGATTTTAATGAATAAGGGCGAAAAATGTTCGTCTTTAAAAGAGCTTTCAAATGGTATGTGGCATATATGCGGAATTCAACAGTACGTCATAGATATGGCGGCTTAAAGAGATAAATTCAAAATTTCTTACCCAACATGGGCATATAAGAAAGTGAAAAATAAGTACACTCATTTGAAACTCGCTATTCGGGAGTTTCTGGGGTCGTTGATTACGAATCTGAGCCTGAAATTTTGAAATTCAAAATTGCGAAGCCAATATGGCGAATGCAAATATGAGGAGCGGAAGAAAATGCAAGTGATCTGAAAACTCTTACTAGGAGGTTTTTGGAGTCGGTGATCACGAACTTGTAGCTAATATGTTAAAAAACAACAGATAAACCGTGTTAATTACAATTCTACCCTTAGCATTACCCAGAGATGACGGCGTGGACGTGGTAGAAATTCATCTCCTTCGGGGTGCTGTATTTTCGTGAGTTCCCCTTGCCTCTCACGCTTCGGTGTTTTTGTTTTCTTTAGTTGTACTGTAGAGTGTTCAATGGTTGCTCACTACCAGAGTATTTCATGTACTGTGTTAGCTCTCTGGGTAATGCTAAGGGTAGAATTGTAATTAACACGGTTTATCTGTTGTTTTTTAACATATTAGCTACAAGTTCGTGATCACCGACTCCAAAAACCTCCTAGTAAGAGTTTTCAGATCACTTGCATTTTCTTCCGCTCCTCATATTTGCATTCGCCATATTGGCTTCGCAATTTTGAATTTCAAAATTTCAGGCTCAGATTCGTAATCAACGACCCCAGAAACTCCCGAATAGCGAGTTTCAAATGAGTGTACTTATTTTTCACTTTCTTATATGCCCATGTTGGGTAAGAAATTTTGAATTTATCTCTTTAAGCCGCCATATCTATGACGTACTGTTGAATTCCGCATATATGCCACATACCATTCGAAAGCTCTTTTAAAGACGAACATTTTTCGCCCTTATTCATTAAAATCCGCCCATACAAATTTTGGACAGATGAGGGGTAAATCTGACGTGGATCGTCCCATATATATAATTTTTTATTGATTGAAAATAACATTCATATTAAAACAGTTACATATATATTGTGCCGATGGTTTGTGTGTGTGTATACATATATGTACACACACACACACACACACACACACACACACACACACACACACACACACACACACACACACACAAACACACACACACACACACACACACACACACACACACACACATACACACACACACACACAAACCATCGGCACAATATATGTAGCTGTTTTAATATGAGTATTATTTTCAATCAATAAAAAATTATATATATAATAATAATACCGTATATAATTAAGATCTAGATTTATAAAAACAGATATTCATACGTACAATAAAATAGCACACTTTCAATTACTATAATATTATTTGAATGTCTATTATATCAAATTATAAAACCGAATATTGCTATTATACCTGATCAGATAATCACACACAACATTGACGCTCATATAAAAATCATTACTAATTATTGAAACACCAATCTAATACACCAAATTTGACGTTCATACCCAACTGATACCCATCATTGATGCTGAACACTTAAACGACACTCAATATTGAGTGTCTATACCAAGGCAACACTGAATATTCGTGTTCACACTCAACTGACACCCAACATTGATGCTCAACGCTTAATTAACACTGAATATTGAGTGTCTACACCAAACAACACTGAATGTTCGTGGTCATACCCAACAATGATGCTCAACTATCAACTAACACCCAATGTTGATGGTCAAACCTGAATGTACACCTATGATTGACGGTCAACACTGAATTTTGATGGTAAACACCTAAACTTTAGTGTTAACACCCAAAATTGAAGGTTTTTTTTCGTAAGGGCAGAGTAATGATGCATATGGACGAGGATTATTTGATTCGGGCATGCAAACGTTTCCGGGAGAGAATTGAAGCTGTTATTGCCGCTGAAGGCGATTTTATCGAATAACTATATAGCCTACGAGTCACTTAGTTTGCTGTAAAAATTTCATTAAAGTACAATAAGTTTTCTACGAAATATACAAATTTTAGTTTTAATGTCAATATGTCTTCAAATATCTGACGCACCCTGTATAGTGAATGTCTTTTATTAGACACTTAAAAAAAGATAAAGAAATCAAATATGAATGAAACTTGCGTCATATTTAACAAATAATAATTAACACGTTAAATAGGGCGAATAAGAGTCAAATTACAATTTGAAATATAAATCTGATAATTTATTCTAATATTATATATTGCGAAGAATATCACGTAATTTTTGGCGTTTCGTCCCGGCTTCCACTACTGGACTCATCAGTAAGGCATTGTAGTGGAAGCCTACCTTATACGCCTTGGTAAGTTATTAAATCGAGATTCTATATAAAGAGATATACGCGTGTCTTAGCACTTGCGAGAATTTGCGAATATCGATAGACCTCTGATGGCGAGTCGACGTAGTGATATTCTTCGCAATATTTCTCCAAAGTAGGAAATAACGTTCTATTAATATATATAGTCCCCCCAAAATTGCGCGCCGAACAATTGTCGGACTTGCAACGCAACTCTAATAATCTGATTTATAAATTTCCCCTCTCCCTAATTTTTGCGCACCGAAAGGATTTCGATCTTGCATCGCAACTCTAATCATCTGAAATATCCCTCTCCCCTAAATATTTGCGCGCCGAAGGATTTCGGTCTTGAAACGCAACAATAAATGTTAAATCTAGAAACTGTTAATTTAACTTAATGAAAAGACTTACAATGTATTATTCGCAATGTTACAGCCTGCGGTTTGAAAACAAATGAATTGAAGATTTGAAGGACTCTTTTACTTAATAATAATTAACACGTTAAATAGGGCAAATAAGAGTCAAATTACAATTAAAAATCTAAATCTGATAATTTATTCTAATATATTGCGAAGAATATCACGTAAGTTTTGGCGTTTCGTCCCGGCTTCCACTACTGGACTCATCAGTAAGGCATTGTAGTGGAAGCCTGCCTTATACGCCTTGGTAAGTTATTAAATCGAGATTTTATATAAAGAGATATACGCGTGTCTCAGCACTTATGAGTATTTGCGAATATCGATAGACCTCTGATGGCGAGTCGACAAAGTTATATTCTTCGCAATATTTATCCAAAGTAAGAAATAACGTTCTATTAATATATGTAGCCCCCCCCAAATTGCGCGCCGAACAATTGTCGGTCTTGCAACGCAACTCTAATAATCTGAAACGTCCTCCCTCCCTAATTTAAAACTTTTAAATGTACATATAATATGTTTACAAACTGAAATCATAACCTTTTCAAAAAACAATCTTTAAGTAACATTTGTATTGAACGAGACGAAAAATTATCGGAGAATTATTTTCTCAGATAACAAAACCTTATATCAGCGGCTGCTTGAAGATTCATTCTTTTCCAGGAAATATTTTGTTTTATTTTTGCAGCATTTTATGATACATATATGGGAATAGGTGTAAATTGTAATCTCAACAAAATTACCTTTTTAAAAAAAAGGGAAAAAAGGCGCCAATTGTGCGTGTTAGCCTCACAAAATAAAATGAAATCTTTTTAGATTGCGCCAATTGTGAAAGGAATATGTTTTCTTGTCACATATATAACATATACTTTATTTCAAAAAGTAAAAGTACAAAAAACTTGACGCTGTTAGATCTTATTATTTTTTTTATATCGCCCTTGACTTCATATTGTTTATTTTTATATAACGAGTCCTTATTTCTTTTTCTATTAATTTCTTATTATTTTTCATATTCGGAATTATTTAATAACCATCTTATTATTGTATATTTTGAGGTCTAGCAGCGCCAAGTTTTTTGTACTTTTACTTTTTGAAATAAAGTATATGTTATATATGTGACAAGAAAACATATTCCTTTCACAATTGGCGCAATCTAAAAAGATTTCATTTTATTTTGTGAGGCTAACATGCACACTTGGCGCATTTTTTTCCTTTTTTTAAAAAAGGTAATTTTGTTGAGATATTACGCATTTTGTAATGTTAAATATTTCTTATAAATCTAAAATCTATATATAAAATATAAAAAGAAAAAATATTATAATAAAATATAATAATAGAGCTCACAAAACTCTAATATAATAATAGAGCTCACTGTGCGTGCCTTTGGCCTTAAAATAAAAAAGAAACAATATTTAAATATTAAATCTTATAAGACCGTGAGAAACACAACCAATAAAATGCCTTTAACGATCGAACTGTACCTTAGGTACTAATTATAATTCCGTGAGAATTTATATAAAACTAGCTTATACAAAACTCTCCTCTCCTTCTATGTTGATTAGCGAAATTAGAAATTGCACACCTGTAGCTTTAGCAATTCTTTTCAGATCAGCTTTTTTGCAACGAGAAGTCTAGACATGCGATTTTCGCGTTCGTTATCCTCTTCGGCATTGCTTGAGAGGCGACAGTACAGTTCAAAGCATAGCCTCGAACACTTTTTCCGTGAACTTTCAAGACATTGACTGCTTTATAACAGGATACAAAAATCCTCCTTTGCTATCGTTGATTTTTATCTATCTAATGTCATTACGTTGACAGCTAATCGATATAAAATAAAATATGCTAACAAGCGCCATCTGCCGTTTAAAACGAGAAACGGACAACATTTCCGATGTCAAAATTTTCGACATTTGAACTTCATATCGAGATATCTTCCTTCGTAGGGTATGTAGACAATAAAAACATATTTATAATACAATTTAAACAATAAAACTAAATTAAGACTATTTAAAAGTTGATAAATTCAGCCATTTATTGTGAGATCCGATAATCTGGGTACACGGAACTCATCGACTCGTGTAAAGATACATGGTACGGTCTCGCGCTTCGCGTTCACTTGGCGCGAGACACTACCGTGTCTCTTGATCAACGAAAAAGCACATCTTACAAGCCGCATCGTGATTTCTCGTTGTTTATTACAAGAGCATTGCCTGCTCAATCTGCGCTTGTTTAAAACTCCGAAGGTCACCGGTGATCTCCGGGCGATTGTAAAATGTTTGAAAAAAATCATCACTAATGACACGATCTAAGGAAACGAGAGAATCTTTTGTAGCTTTTTTATTCCCCATTACATCGTTATTCGAAATAAATGTTGAGGGGGTTTCGCTAAATTCGTCGTAGTCGCGGACGCAAATCATCAAGCGCTGTCTAAAGCAGCAAAAACATAAAAAAATGTACTTGGAGCACGAGAGTGACGTGTTGCTGTGGTAGTTGGGATATTTATGTGTATTCTTTTTTCGCACCTGTCGTAAGCTTAAAATTTATCTTATAGTAAAAGTGCACAATTTGTATCGAAAGAAACAGTTTATAATATAAAAAATTACATTTCTTCAGGGAATGGAAGTAACTCGTTACTTGTAACGAAGTTACAGTTACAAGTTACTTTTTTGATAACTTTACTGGTAACTTCGTTACTTTCTTTTTTTTGGTAATGTAGTTACATTTTTTGGATAACGATAACGAGATTTACAGTTACTTTTATCGTTATTTTGCACACGATTGAACAATTAATTACGACAGCTATAAATGTTGTTGGAGGACATTGAGTGTTTTTATTTAACGCAGACGTACAAGCTACATTTAGTTTAACTTATTCTAAACGTCGTACACATTTTGTTCTAATTGAGCTGTGTATAAAGCTTTACTCTGCACATTTCTGTGTACATTTATACTGAACAATTGGAAAACACCTCTTTTTGCAAAACTTCTGTTACATATTTTAATTATCGCGTCATAATTTTCATTCTATCAAAATATGTATTTGATTTACAGCTAAAAGTATAGATTAAGTAAAATTATAGCTGTATTATAATAAAGAGATTATGTGTATTTCTTAATTTCTATTTCAATCTCTAACTTGTATTGTGTGTCAGATAATCCTATACAATCCTATGGAATCTTCTAGTTTTCTACAAAGTATAAAAAAATTCCTGAAATATTTTATCTGTCAACTGCTGTAGCGATTCTGAAGTGAACTTTGACAGCTGAGAAATATATACAATAGTAGAGGAACCCGGGGTATAATGGGATGTACTTGATGTCTGGTTACAGAGATGCTAATATGTAATGAATCGTCAAACAATAGTTACTGTTAGATGTATCTTTTTATATATTGTTATTAGTTATATTATTTTTACATAAATATTGCTAAAAATTGTTTAATGTGTTCGCTTTGCTGTCCGCGAATGAGTTACAGGTATATTCTTTGGTATATTCGTGTAAGGTAAGCAATAATAAAATTCTATTTTTTATTGTCACAAATATATTTATCTTCCCTAACAGCACAAGATATCCTCAGGATTATCCTGAATATATCCCAGAACATCCTGGACATTTTATGGACATTCATATCTCCACAGGACGTCCTAAGGACATCATCTTCAGGACACCCTTAGGACATCTTCAGGACAACGTGGGGATAGCCCCAGGACGTCCTTGGGATAATCTTAGGACGTCCTTGTGGAACTTTTTTAGGACGTCCTGGGACAATCTCAGAACATCCTCAGAACGTCTTTTGGAAAAGATTTCGGTAAAACAATATAAAAATATAAATAGGGCGTAGAGCCAATTTAATCTAACAAATTATTTTAAGGTAATTACTTAGATTAGAAGACACCTTACCGATGACCTTGACCTTGACATATGTTGTCAAGGTCATGATTCTGAGTAACTTTGCCTTAACAACTAGGCGGCGGTCTCTTATAGTTTCTGAGATATTTAGACTTAAAGGTATAATTTTGTATAATACAAGACAAATGTTCACTTTAGGGGACCCAGCTTCGATGATCTTAACCTTGACATATGTTGTCAAGGTCATGACCTTGAGTGACCTCCCGCATGTTTTAGGTGGCGGTCGCTGTCGTTAAAAAGTTATGATCAAAAAAAGTTTCGAAATTAACGTATCATTTCTGGGAAATTATACGTATTAACGTATCATTTCTGCCATATATGTATTATAACAAGTACTATTTTACATTTCCTCCTGTGTAGAAACGTTAAACTTTCTACGCGAAGTAACTTTAACCCCTCCCCCCCCTCTTCACAGGGGCACTCGACTTCTACGATTGTACTGTTGCTATGATAGTACCCAAATAACAATATGTTATCCAAAAGGTTTCTAAAAGATATCTTATTTCTGAATCTGATAACTTAGAGAAACTTCTTAAAGATCACATAAAGATAACTGAATGTTATCTAATGCGTCGTTTTTTGAGAACAGAAAGATGTTACAAAAATGATATTTAATAGATTTCTTAAATTGGACATCTTTATGATTAACATATATATTCATATTTATGATGTCTTAAAGAAATCTGCTATATGTTAATATATAAATTTCTTTAAAAAGAGGGTTTACAGGTTATGTTTGCAGGTTTGAATTAATTAATCTTGCCGTTCACTTCATCAGGGCGAGGAATGCACTGATACGTATCTATTAGCGATTTCGGCTGGGAAAATGAGTGTGCACTGGTGCATATTAAAACCGTTGTACACTATTAATCTACCACCGCGGCAGTACACGGATATAACATATGCACGAACATGTACATTGTACACGGACTTAACATGCACCAGTGTACACTAGTGC
>NW_017275097.1:80635-85161 GCF_001594065.2 Cyphomyrmex costatus
TATTTTAATTCATATATTAATACAATAATACAAATTCAGACGTTTCGACACCGATCGGGTCATTTTCGATGATACAATAATATTCATTAAAATTAAATTTTCGTTATACAATCTTCATAATGTTAAAAAATCAAAGATTCCGTGTATACATTTTGAACGTTGGCATTAATATGTGTTTTTATCTTTGATCCTGATAAAAAAAATATAAAATTTTAACATTACTTAAAAATTCTAATACTAAATATCTTATTAACCTTGTTACAAAATATTAAAATCTAATACAAATATAAAAGTCATATATACCTTGTCAAAAATAAAATAAAAATTGTGATAAATCCATGTATATAAGTAATTCTGCGTCAATATATTATAAAATCTGTTAGGTGTAATAAAATGAGATACTTTGCAGTTGTCAAAAACACGTATTATTGCTAAAGAAGATAAAATAATGTCGTTGGAATAAATAGTCAAAGGATATAATAATAAAAATAACAAAGAAAGACAGATTTAAGACGAAAATAGGGAATGTATCATATTGGTGTACATTTCGGGCAATGACTCTGTGTCATTTTGTCTGTTTATACCGTGTGTTTGTTTTTTAATGTGTACCATTTCAGATATTAATCTTTTTTTGGTAATTATACAGAATCACTCAAGCAACTTAAAAATCGATCAAATTAGACTTATTCGACGCGTTTTTGCATGAAACGAAAGAATCTGGCAGAAATAAGCGTCGCTCTGCCCTACGAACCGAGATATTTAATGTTAAAGTTGACGACAATTCAGGTTAGGAAATCTGTCTTACCGACTACATGTAGTACTACGAGTATGCCTTCTTCATGCTCTCTGACCTCGTGCGCATGCGCTCGGTAACCTTTCGGCCTAACAGAGTGCACGAAATTCGAAATGAACACTATAAAACAAATGAGCAGCAACAATGATATTGTTGTCAGGCACCAAATGGCACGATGTTGGGCCTACTTGAATTTGGACATTTATCGTACGATAATGAATAATTAATTAATTTTTTAATCGAGCATGGTGTATTAACAAATATAATTAAGTGTAGTAATTGTGGTAATGATGTTAATATTTGCAAAGAAACGTTGACGTATAAATGCAACAAACGATATGTTATAAAAAATGTACATAAGAAGAAAATATCAAAGTGCTGCAATTTTTTGCGAAGTGCCAGGACTGGTTCTTGGTTCCACAATAGCAATCTTGACATGGGTACAATATGCAGGCTTGTTGCATGTTTTTTAATGTTGCAACACCCACGTCAAGATCGCACGCAGTTCGAAACTGGCATTGCATCGCCGACCACGATTGTTGACTGGTTCAATTTTTGTCGAGAGGTAATTATGTTTCACTTATATTTTGTACATGACTGTATTAGTACTCATAAAATATTTAGTTAGATATAGAATAATATTAATATTATTTATTTGAACACAGGTCTGTGTATTTTGGGCTGAAAAGCACAGCCAAAAGCTTGGCGGTCCAGGCTGCACAATATTTTGACAATAGATGAGGCAAAAATTGGCAAGCGTAAATACAATCGTGGTCGGCTCGTCAAAGGTCAGTGGATTTTCGGAGGATACGAGCAAGACTCAAAGAAGGTGTTCGTTGTACCAGTCGAGGATCGCACAGAACAAACGCTCCTGGCAATAATCAAGGAATGGATATTGCCAGGAACGACTATTGTGTCAGAGTGTTGGAAGTCCTATGATTGTTGAAACAATGAGGGCTTCCAACATCTGACAGTGAACCATTCGTACAACTTCGTCGATCCTGACACTGGTGAGATATGTTTAAAAATATTAATATGTTTTATAATAGACGTAATTTTTTATTTGAATCCCTGATAATAATTTAAATGTTTCATTACACAATGTATGTTGTAACATATTTAAATTTACAGGTGCACACACTCAGCATATAGAGCGCATTTGGAGAGAAGTTCGAGGAAATATCCCACGATATGGAAGACGAGAGGACCATTTCGTCGGATATTTAGCCGAATTTCTCTTCAAACGTGCCTATAACTATGCTGAGCGAATCGAGACCTTCTTTGATATCGTTGCAGAAATGTATCCTCCGATGTCACCATGCATTGACAAGCCAGTAGCGGCCGATGAGGAACCAAGTACCAGCACAGAAAATTAAATATTTTTATGTACATTTTTTATAACATATCGTTTGTTGCATTTATACGTCAACGTTTCTTTGCAAATATTAACATCATTACCACAATTACTACACTTAATTATATTTGTTAATACACCATGCTCGATTAAAAAATAAATAAATTTTTTATTATCGTACTCCTACTCCATCTCTCCTTCCCCCCCTGCTGAGGGGCGCACACTTTCTACGATTGTACTGTCGGGGCAGACCTCTGTCCATCTCTCCCTCCCCCCTTGCTGAGGGGCGCACGACTTGTACGATTGTACTGTCGGGGCAGACCTCTGACGACGGTGTGGGTGCGGGGGGGTGGCCGAAGGCCGTAGGCCACCCCCTTGCACCCGCCCGTGTGTGTGTGTGTGTGTTGTGTTCCATTCGTTATATAACGATTATGAGTTTATTACTTGATATTTTACACACACACACTCACACCGTCGTCAGAGGTCTGCCCCGACAGTACAATCGTAGAAGTCGTGCGCCCCTCAGCAGGGGGGGGGACACACGGGCGAGTGCAAGAGGGTGGCCTTCGGCCACCCCCCTGCACCCACACCGTCGTCAGAGGTCTGCCCCGACAGTACAATCGTAGAAGTCGTGCGCCCCTCAGCAGGGGGGAGGGAGAGATGGACAGAGGTCTGCCCCGACAGTACAATCGTAGAAGTCGTGTGCCCCTGTGCAGGAGGGGGGGAAAGTTACTTCGCGTGGAAAGTTCAACGTTTCTGAACAGGGAAAGCTGTAGAATTTCGCATCTGACAACAATATATTATATTTGTTTGGCAGTGTTAATTTCAAATATCGTGCATTCTAATGGACTCAAACCATACCAAGCGCATGCGCACGAGGTCAGAGAGCATGAAGAAGGCATACTCGTAGCACTACATGTAGTCGGTAAGACAGATTTCCTAACCTGAATAGTCGTCAACTTTAACGCTAAATATCTCGATTCGTAGGGCAGAGTGACACTTTTTTCTGCCCAAAGATTCTTTTGTTTCATTCAAAAACGCGTCGAATAAGCCTAATTTGATCGATTTTTAAGCTGCTTGAGTGATTCTGTATAATTACCCTTTTTTTTTTACGAAGGTTCGATATCTAAAATTTCAACAGTATCTCAATTAAAATCATGATTTAACTTTAATCTATGTTCTGTTATTACAGAAGGAGATTTTGATACTTTATTAATATCTGAAACATGTTCTTTTAGTCTCGTTTTTAATTGTCTTTTAGTTTGTCCAACATAACTAGCATCACAATTGTCACAGGATATCTTATTGCTATGTTTGTGACTATACCTTGTCTGGTAAAAACGTTAGGTTGGTAGTAGTTACGGCGAGTTATAAGAAACACACTTTATATATTATTATTCTATTCTATGGTCTTCATTATTATAATCTTGTAACAGACAAGTTCAAATAAAGAGTCTATCATTAAGCACAGTTTTATCATCATTTCTCGAACATAGCACTTATATACCACATTTTGGTTGCTTTTATATTCTAAATTATCCTTGCCTCTTTTGATGTAACTTTTCAGTGTGTTCGGAATCGTATATGCTAATTTGCACTGTAACATATTGGCTATCGGTTCGAATTTGTTTTCAGATACATTGTTAACATAAGGAACTGTATTTTATATTTTTCTTATCAGGATCAAAGATAAAAACACATATTAATGCCAACGTTCAAAATGTATACACGGAATCTTTGTTTTTTTAGTATTATGAAGATTGTATAACGATAATTTAATTTTAATGAATATTATTGTATCATCGAAAATGATCGGCGTCGAAACGTCTGAATTTGTATTATTGTATTAATATATGAATTAAAATAATTTGTTAGATTAAATTGGCTCTACGCCCTATTTATATTTTTATATTATTTTATACATATAGAGCCTTCTTATTAATTTTTATTTTTAAATTTCGGCAAAAGTTTTTTATATATAGAAGTATGTAATTTCAATATTTCCTATAATATATACAGAGTGTGGAAAAAGTCGCGGACTCCTTAAATATCTTGAAAAGCAGTTCTGAGATAATGTCAGTTAATATATCATTTTTAACCCTACAATTTCTGTCTGAAACATTTTTCTCAGAAATATTTACTTTTCAAAATATTTAAGGAGTCCGGGACTTTTTCCACACCCTTGTAGAAAAGTACTACTGAGCACTAGGAGTATTTTGAGGCACTACTGTACTACAGCACTTCTCAGCACTACTGTACTACTACACCAGCGCAGTAGTGCTGTAGTAGTACAGTAGTGGTGTAGTAGTACAGCACTACTCAGCACTACTGTACTACTACAGCACTACTGCGCTGGTGTAGTAGTACAGTAGTGCTGAG
>NW_017275097.1:88357-107921 GCF_001594065.2 Cyphomyrmex costatus
AATGAAGAACTACTGCGCGCCTCCAAGCAAGAAAAAATAGGCACTGAAATCCGCCGCAGAAAATGGAAATGGATCGGCCATACTCTAAGAAAAGATCCGCATAACATAGCTCGCATGGCTATGGAATACAATCCGCAAGGAAAGCGCAAAAGAGGGAGACCTGCCATGTCTTGGAGGAGAACAATAGATAATGAAATTAAATCTATTGGAAAATGCTGGGCAGAAATAAAAACGATTGCCCCAAATAGAGTAAGATGGAGGAGACTCGTAGACGTCCTATGCTCCACATAAAGGAGATAAAAGGAGTGATGATGATGATTTTATGTATTCTATATATGTATTGTATAAATTGTATTATACATATACATTAATCTTATATTCTTGAATTTTTACGAAATAATATAACACAAATAAAAAAAATTTTTTATTATTTTTTATCTTTACTTACATAGGAAAACATTTAAGGTTAAGATACCACGTGTAGAAAGTTTTATACGCTGTGTATGTGTGTGTGTGTGTGTGTGTGTGTGCGCGCGCGCGCGTGCGTGCGTGTGCACGTGCGTGTTAAAAGATAAACATGTGATATTTTTACTGTTGTGCATTAACAAATTAGATTTGTTTTTTTAAATAATACATACAATTTTTTAAATATAGGTTATATTTACAGTTATAATAATAATTGCAGATATGGATAAGTATTCTATAGTAGAATTAATTGATGGACTTTAAATGATACTCTCTTCTCGGATAACAGAGGATAAAAAGTATGCATCCTGGCCGACTTTCTCATCGAATGAGAAATTCCGGAAAGCCGTACAAAAATGTATATCAAAAATAGAAAGTTGGCCATTACATGAAATTAAAAAAATTTGGGAAACTACAAGTAAGTAAAACATGTATTAGAATCAATAAATAGAATAATAAATATATTAAAACAGAATCTCTTACATTTAATTCTATTTTTTATTTTTATCTGATCACTAGATACATAATTTTTAATATTAAAATGACATTACATAAAACGCGCGCGCGTGTACTTTACAGTTCCCAACTTTACGTCTGATTTGACTAACACTAACTCGAACATGTACTTGAATACCTCATTATGTATGCCAAGGTTAATATCTTATAAAAACCTACGTGATGTTATCTTTATGTTTAGTAGAATTACATCAACCACAATTACTTAATCGGAATTGACTAATCATGAAGATACACGTGTTAGAAAACTGGTTAACACACACATATGAGCTCCAAAATCTTGAATCGAATATAGTGTTCCAGGTGAGAGATCAAAATAACAGTTTTTTATATTTCAAAACTGAATCATAAAAGATCAGTATTAATTTCAAAAGAATTCTTATGTACTCCAATATCTTGAATCAAATATAGTATTCTATGTGAGAGATCAAAATAACAGTTTTTTACATTTCAAAAATAAATCACAAAAGATCAGTATTAATTTCAAAAGAATTCTTATTAAATTTTCTTACCATATTGTCTACTTTAACGTAATACATTTTATTATTGGAAGATAATAAAATGGTAAAAAACCTTGGCATACATAATGAGGTATTCAAGTCAAACGTTTAGTTGGGAACTGTTGGTGTATGTTTACTTTAAACTGGCACCTTCAATAATATATGTGTCATTTTTCATGGTATTTCATTATCTTTCAATAATAAAATGTATTACGTTAAAATAGATAATTTGGCATAAGAATTCTTTTAAAATTAATACTGATCTTTTGTGATTTATTTTTTAAATATAAAAAACTGCTATAGTTTGATCTCTCACCTAGTTCAAGATTTTAGAGTGTAAGTTAACTAGTTTTCAATCACGTATATCTTCATAAGTATACGTTTACAAATTATTATTCTAATTAATAATTAATATCGTGATAAGGATTGTTCTGATTATACCAAAAAAAATTATTACGTTTATTAGCATATTTGATTATACGTATGTAATATTTTGACATTGGAATAAATACACTAATAAACGTAATAAGTGTTTTGTTATAATGTTACGTTATTGTATGTTTCTTTCTAATGTTCAGTATTAAGAACTTTATTATGATTTCTCTTTCTTGGTGATAGTATCCGAACGGTGCTTTTCCAGTATATCTACATTGACGTTCTCTAAAATATTTTAACATAGTACATTCTATTATTGAAAGATAATGCAATGGAAGTGAATATTTATTAATTCCAATGTCAAAATCTTTTACATATACATAATCAAATACACTAATAAACGTAATAAGTGTTTTGGTATAATGTTATTACGAAATTGATTAACAGAATAATCATTCCTAACAATATTAATTATGAATTAGAATAATATTTTGAAAATGTATACTTTATGAAGATACACGTGATTGAAAACTGTAACTCACACACATGTGCTTCAAAATCTTGAATCAAATATAGTGTTCTAGGTGAGAGATCGAAATAACAGCTTTTTATATTTCAAAAATGAATTACAAATGATGAGTATTAATTTAAAAAGAATTCTTATGTGCTCCACAATCTTGAATCAGATATAGTGTTCTAGGTGAGAGATCAAAATAATAATTTTTTATATTTCAAAAATAAATCACAAAAGATCAGTATTAATTTTAATAGAATTCTTATACCAAATTGTCTATTTTAACGTAATACATTTTATTACTGAAAGATAATGAAATAGAAATCAATATCTATATAGAAAACCTTGGCATACATAATGAGGTATTCAAGTACATGTTCCAGTTAGACTTAGTCAAATCAGAAAGTTCGGAACTGTTGGGTATTACTGAAGAAGAAGAGAAGGGAACTATTGTTTTTTTTATCTTATTATTTTCTTAAATCTAATGACACGTATCATTTGTACGCCAAGTTAAATTCTAACATTGCACATCCTCCCTTCTTTTATTTCACTATCTTGTCATATAATATGGATTTTTCCCATAAAATATATCGTTTAATTAACTAGTCTTTAAAAATTCTATCTCTAAAGATCTAAGAGGTACCATCCTTATACACTTATTTAATTCTAATGACATGTATCTTTTGTATGTATATACCATATAAACTTACCTTTTTAAAAAAAAAATGTAGAAAAAAGCGCTAAGAGTGGGTACTGCTGGTCAAAAAACCATTTGGGCCAGTTTCATCAACGTCAATTACTTAATCGACTGTGAAACTGACCAATCACATTTGCTGTTTAGTAGAACCATCTTTAAAAACCTACGCGATATTATCCTCATTACTTACTTAAATCAATGACATGTATTATTTGTATAAAAGATTTGATATCAATAGTCGGCACCAAGTTATTCTACCTTACTTAATTTTAATGACATTTGTCATTTATATACAAGATTTGATATCAACAGTCGGCGCCAAGTTAAATTCTACCAAATTAAAAAGTAAAACACAAGTGGTACCTTTAATCTTTAAGAACCAATATAGTACTATTATTTAAATTCCACTAAATTAAAAAGTAAAACCTAAAAAGAATTATCTTTATCTTCATACAATGAAACCTAAGTATATGCCTTTGTATTCTTATTAAAAGATCTTCCTATTCGAAACCAAGTGATTTAATTCTTCTTTAAAAAAATTATATCACAATTAAGTTTTAAAAACAAAATGAAAAAGATTTATTTAAATAGAAAAATTTTTTATGTAAAAACACTTCGCGCTGCTAGTTGTCGATCTCGATGTAATAAAATACAATAATAAAGATAAGAAACATTTTCGCGAGAATTAAAGTATTTAGTGTGTATGTATATATTCGTGTATATGTATGTGCGGGTGAATTGTATCTCAATCCCAATATAATAACGTCATAATAAAATTATATATGGATGTAACATTTTGTATAAAAGAGATTAGAAACTACGAGAGTTAAAGTATGCAGTCTGTACGTATATTCGCGGACAGTATATGCGAGTGAAATACATAAAAAAAGAAAAGTAAGCTGTATTTATTAAATGTAGCAATTAGAAAATGTTTACTATAATTTTCAAATTATCATTACCCTTACATATATTTGTATTAATTATTATAGCTTTTAGATAGTTTTCATTGTTTTTCTTATTCGCTCTAGCAGCGCGAAGTGTTTTTACATAAAAAATTTTTCTATTTAAATAAACTTTTTTCATTTTGTTTTTAAATTAATTGTGATATAATTTTTTTAAATAAGAATTAAGTCACTTGGTTTCGAATAGGAAGATCTTTTAATAAGAATACAAAGGCATATACTTAGGTTTCATTGTATGAAGATAAAGATAGTACCACATGGGTTTTACTTTTTAATTTAGTAGAATTTAAATAATAGTACTATATGGGTTCTTAAAGATTAAAGGTACCACTTGTGTTTTACTTTTTAATTTGGTAGAATTTGACTTGGCGCCGACTGTTGATATCAAATCTTGTATACAAATGATAAATATCATTAAAATTAAGTAAGTAATAAGGTAGAAAAACTTGGCGCCGACTATTGATATCAAATCTTTTATACAAATGATACATGTCATTGATTTAATTAAATAATAAGGATAATACCACGTTTTTTTTTAAAGATTAGAATTTAACTTGGCGCCTACTATTGATATCAAATCTTTTATACAAATGATACATGTCATTAGAATTAAGTAAATAAGGATAATATCACGTAGGTTTTTAAAGATGGTTCTACTAAACAGCAAATGTGATTGGTCAGTTTCACAGTCGATTAAGTAATTGACGTTGGTGAAACTGGCCCAAATGGTTTTCTGATCAGCAGCACCCACTCTTAGCGCTTTTTTCAACTTTTTTTTTAAAAAGGTAAGTTTATATATACATACAAATGATACATGTCATTAGAATTAAATAAGTGTAAGAATGGTACCTCTTAGATCTTTAGAGATAGAATTTTTAAAGACTAGTTAATTAAACGATATATTTTATGGGAAAAATCCATATTACACGACAAGATAGTGAAATAAAATGAAAAAGATGAGTAGTGGGGAAGGGAGGAGGGAGAGGAAGAGGAGGGAGGATGTGCACAATGTATCGAAGTTAGTATAAATTGTATATATTTACATAGATGTTTTAATATCAGTTACTTTCGTGATAATATATTATGTTAAAGTACAGATGTATCAAAAATATATATAAAAAATGATTTAAAGAATTATTTAAAAATATATTATACATATATGAAGGAGAGTGACAATGATGAGTAGTGGGGCGAGTCGGAGAGAAAGAAGGGTAGAATTTAACTTGGCGTACAAATGATACGTGTCATTAGATTTAAGAAAATAATAAGGTAAAAAAGACAACAGTTCCCTTCTCTTCTTCTTCAGTAATACCCAACAGTTCCGAACTTACGTCTGATTTGACTAACAATAAGTCTAACTGAAACATGTACTTGAATACCTCATTATGTATGCCAAGATTTTTTATATATATATTAATTTCCATTTCATTATCTTGCAATAACAAAATGTATTACGTTAAAATAGACAATTTGATATAAGAATTCTATTAAAATTAATACTGATCTTTTGTGATTCAGTTTTGAAATATAAAAAACTGTTATTTGGATCTCTCACCTAGAACACTATATTTGATTCAAGATTGTGGAGCACATAAGAATTCTTGTGAAATTAATACTCATCTTTTGTGATTCATTTTTGAAATACAAGAAGCTGTTATTTCGATCTTTCACCTAGAAATTTGATTCAAGGTTTTGAAGCACATGTGTGTGAGTTACAGTTTTCAATCACGTGTATCTTCATAAGTATACATTTTCAAAATATTATTCTAATTCATAATCAATATTGTGAGGAACGATTGTTCTGTTAATCAATTTCTTAATAACATTATACCAAAACACTTATTACGTTTATTAGTGTATTTGATTATCAGAACAATCACGATATTAATTATTAATTAGAATAATAATTTGTAAACGTATATTTATGAAAATATACGTGATTGAAAACTTGTTAACTTACACTCTAAAATCTTAAATCAAATATAGTGTTCTAGGTGAGAGATCAAACTATAATAGTTTTTTGTATCATTATTGAAAGATAAAGAAATGGAAATGAATACGTACATAAAAAATACTATTATACACATTACCATGAAAAATGACTCACATATTATTGAAGGTGCCAGGTTCATCAAAGTAAACATACACCAACAGTTGCCAACTTTACGTCTGACTTGAGTACCTCATTATGCTAAGGTTTTTTACCATTTCATTATCTTCCAATAATAAAGATGTATTACGCTAAAGTAGACAATATGGTAAAACAATTTTATAAGAATTCTTTTAAAATTAATATTGATCTTTTGTGATTCATTTTTAAAATATAAAGAACTGTTATTTTGATCATATATATAGAACAACATATTTGATTCAAGATTTTGGAGTACATAAGAATTCTTTTGAATTAATACTGATCTTATGTGATTCATTTTTGAAATCTAAAAAACTGTTTCTATCTCTCACCTAGAACACTATATTTGATTCAAGAGTTTGGAGCACATGTGTGTGAGTTAACCAGTTTTCAATCACGTGTATCTTCATAAGCACACATTTACAAATTATTATTATAATTAGTAACTAATATTGTGAGGATTATACATTATTACCATGAAAAATGACTCATATACTATTGAAGGTGCCAGTTCAAAGTAAACATAAAATGTATATTCTTTTGTTGCATATATACGAAATAATAATGACTTAACATTATTATTATAAACATCTAGTGTGCATGTGTTGTTAAATCATTATTACGTATATATGCGACAAAAGGATATACATTTTATGAATGTTCACTTTGAACTAGCACCTTCAATGATATATCAATTTGTTTTCTAACGTCGAAAGTGTCGGTTGCATTGCATTACCTTCAGAATTTAATGTACTTTTATTATTGTAATGTACTACTGCGCTTGTCAACTATTTTGATACCACTCTTATTTAGGGCAACATTACCGTCGACAAACTTTGCATTAGTCACATCCAAGATTATAGCACTGGCATCAAGAACTTTCAATATACTCTGATCTAATGTCTTTAAATTATTATCGCTTTATGGTGTTTCCTCCTCCATCCAAATTGAACACCATTTTGATCAATTACTTCTAAATTATGTACCTGCAAAATATATAAATATTTAAATAATTTCAATTATTTTTTCTCTCTCAGAAATTACATTTATTAGCGTATTTGATTATTGATTATATGTAATAGATTTTATTGGTATAATGTTATTACGAAATTGATTATCAGAACGATCCTTTTTCACGATATTAATTATTAATTAGAATCATAATTTGTAAACGTATACTTATAAAGATATACGTGATTGAAAACTTGTTAACTTACACTCCAAAATCTTGAATCAAATATAGTGTTCTAGGTGAGAGATCAAACTATAATAGTTTTTTGTATCATTATGGAAAGATAAAGAAATGAAAATGAATATGTATATAAAAAATACTATTATACATATTACCATGAAAAATGACTCATATGTTATTGAAGGTGCCATTGCAAAGTAAACATACATAAAGTGTATATTCTTTTGCAGCATATATACGTAATAATAATGATTTAACATTACTATTATAAACATCTGTTGGATAATCAAATCAGCCAATTTGTGGCGACATCTCAGACGCTTGGCTCGACCAATCACTGAAGCGCATGGGCGCAACGCTGCTTACTTACTTGTCTGAAAACTTTATATACTTCATGTTCTTTTTTCGACCGGTACTTCCTTGCTTGTACGCGTCTCTTACGCCGTATCGTCTTTGTATCTCAGACTCAATAAAATCTTGTGTTCTGTTAACGTGCCGCGTCTATATTATTTCCTTCCACGTAACTCTCACAGGTTATGGGCCCAGGAAGTATTCGTGTCGAAATAATTGTTCGTCGAAAAGGCGATTAACGCGAGCACAACACAAACATTCGCGAGTTCAGTGTCGTGTAAAACAACGTATCCATTGTGAACTGTCGCGCAGAGAAAATGAGTCAGTTGAACATAAAGATTCAACCCCTCGATAAAGACAGTTATGACACATAGTCCGGGAGGTAGCGTCCTATTTGACCGGAGCATTTTCGCAAAGCTCATTTTTCTACTATAGATTTTTGATCCATAGCTTATCAACGACTGGGGCGTCAGCTGGTACAAAAGCGTGGCTTTAAGATGGTGAGAGGCTGAGAAACACGTAAAAAAAATTGTTTTTCCGGTCATTTTAGCAAAGCTGAAAAACTGTAGGTTATTCATTTATAATATTTCTTTCATAAAAAAATATGTCAGCTGCATGGGGCAAGTGGAAAAACTTATTAGCTGCTTGCGTGAAAATGTAGGAAAAATACGAAAAATCGGACCATTTTAGCAAAGCTGAAAATTGTATATATAATAGCGTACAATCCAAAAATAGTATAAATAACTATCAGCTGATATTTAAATGTAGCAAAACCTGTTAGCTGGGTGTTCAAAGTGTAGCGTAGCTTTAGCGTGCGCTGGCGCACACGGTGTCTTTGATGACGCAGCTAACACATTTTTCCACCTTGTCGTGTCAGCTAACAAGTGGTTTTCTTTTTTTCTTTACCATAAACTAGTGAGGTACTCATTTCCATGCCTGCTGATATAATATTATTGGAGAAAAATATGATTGAAAGAGAATTCAGGAGTAAAATGGTATCACATACTGTATAATAATATTATAAATAAATTGAAACATTGTATTTTATAATTTTAATATTTATCAGAATATTATTTCGAACAGCAAGAAAAATATCTTTTACTACAATTGATATAAATTGTGTATATTTATTTCATAGTAAAATTTTTTCATAGTATAACATATATTCAGTAATTTCTCGAATTATTCATATTCATCATTGGAATCATTTTCATAATCAAAATCACCTTCTTCTGAACTATTGTCGGAATCATCTTCAATATTTAGATGTTCCGCAGAATCCTGTTCGTCATCATTTTCATTATCGTTTTCATTTTTGTCTTCCAAAGTAGCTGTAAAAAATACAAAGAAAATTTAATAAAAGAAAATTCATTAGGAAGTTGAAGTGTAACTATTATATACATGTTATTTTTTCGCTCTCATTCGTAATACTGTCTATTTTTGGTAACTGTTCGCCTTCAAACCACTTGAAAATATATTTATCGTTTTGTTTCTCCCATCCAAAATCAGTTGGCAAAGACAAAGTTGGCGTAGGAAGATGTGCATGGTTCCATAATTGAGCTATGTACGAAGTTCGCAGAAAATGTTGTCGTAATTCAGACTTACAAGGAAGTAGCATGGATCCTTCAAAGTTTTGATCAATTTTCAAGATTTCTTCTCTTTCACTGATTTTATATGCCTTCATAAACGTAGCTACGCGTACCAAATTGATTTCATTGATTGCATTATGTCCATATATTCGACAAACGAATTCCTCCAAATCTGTGAAATCGTTTTCTTCCAAGTTTCCAGATGTTAAGTTGGAAATGCTAATCAATGCTTCTATATATTTTGAAGATTTCCGTAATATTTGTAGCGGTTTTTTTTTCCTTTTCTATAGAAAGCAGGATTATAATCACAACCTGTTAAGGCGTGAAAAGCTGGAAGTGCTAAACACAATTGTTCACCCAGTTTCTCAAACAATTTATTGACATCAAGATATCTTCTATTATTTCCAGTGTCAGCTAAGATCCTTATTTGTAAGTTGCTTTGAAGAGCAGGCATGTTTCCAAGCATTATTATTAAAATATCTGTATCCGAACATCTAATCGTTACACGAGCATCGAAATCTAATTTGCAAGCATGGAAAACAATTTTCGTATCGGCTTCTTCCTGCGAAGGACACGATAAATTTTCTTCAACCATTTTACCATCGATTACTTCGAACTTATAGCATAAATCATAATTCACATAAATAGTTTTTGTAGAGAAAAAAGGTGCCATATAATTCTGTGCCCAATCTTCACAAAGAAAATTTACTAACGCTTCTTTGAAGTAAATGTTTTTCAATTCATTAGCAAAATTAGATGGACGTTTTTGTTCTGACCCACTGATAGTAAATTTATTGCCTTGTACTCTTCCTCTCAATAAATGCTCGTTGTCTTTAATTGACGGGAAAAAGTAACGATCAAATACTATTATTATAGTGTGTGCATCATTCATTGTAAATATTTGAAGTAGTTTCTGTGAGATGTTAGCAAATGTGATAGGTACATTTTTCATTTGATGAAAAATAAAAAAGCCATCAAAAATCATAACATCACAGCTGTCAGATGTATTCAAATCCGTTTTATTATCATTTTCTTTTTCTAATATTTTAAATAAAACTGATTTATCCGTTTTACAAATAGGACCTTCTACGTGACACAAAGATAAAGGGATAGGTGTCAATGGGTACGCTAGAACGGAGTCAATATTCAGACTGTTCTCAAGTGAAAGTCGTAGTAATTTTCCGAACAAGTTACGCTGCATTCGAACTTCTGTAAGTTTTCCATTAACAGCTATCTTTTTTTTGGCAAGTGCATCAACGAATGTTAGAACTTTATTTCGTTTGATAGGCCATTCAAATCTACCTTCATGTTGAGAACACTCTTTGATAAACTGTTCTCTTTGTTCAATGCCCAAATTTCGTGAATTAATCAAAAAATCTTCAATATTTTCATTCACAGCTTGTCCTGTGGAAATGTTGTATAATAAATTCTTGTCAAGATCTTCTGAAAATGGATTTATATTTTGTTTAATATGTCGCATAAGATTTTCTAATTGAATTCTGTGCTTTTTAATTCTATTTTTTTGAAGATCAGCTGTAATATCTTGTTTTTTGCATAGCCCTGCTCGATTCATGACATGACTGATTATAGCTGATCGTATACTGTGGCTTTTACACCAACGCTGACGAGCTGAAATGGAATTTGTCAAGTAGCTAATTCCTGTTAATTTGTTAGCAGCATCAGCATTAATCGTTTGTTCGAGCGTTAAATCGGTTGGTTGCCTTGAAAATGACTTGTTAGTTCTTTTGACACCAAATGAACCTTCGTTCAATTGAAGCTCTAAGCGTGGATGTGTGTTTTGAACTTGTACAAGTTTTTCATGATACAATACTATATATCGAGCATAGTTCTGTTGATTGAAGGTGAAAAATACATTTCCAATACATGGTAAAATAAATTTGAAAATCTCGAGTTTTCCCAACCGAATACTGTAATTTAAAGTTAAGTAATTATCAATGTATTCAATGTACATTATGTAAAATTGTGCCGTTTTTCCATGTTCACCACTTAGCGTTTTTTCTATATATTCCTCGTATTTATCAAGAATTTCTGATGCCTTTTGGTTCGTAACTGTTGGATTTTCGGACTTAGAATTTTTGAAATCTGATAAGTAATCTATTATATCATCAGTTATTTGTATTTCAGATTCGCAAAGGAAAGCCTCGAAATGCAGTATCTGAAGTGCCAATGATAACATTGGATGTAATCATTTACACCTATTAAAATGCTTTCCCGTTAAAAAACTGTCGACTGATCCGCTTGCCAATATTTCACTATTTACCATTACATTTGTGATTCCACAACCATTAATAAATTTTCCAATCGCTTTGAAATATGCCATCATAATGTGGAAAGATCCAAGGTGAATAAACAATTTATTAAATTTTGGTTTTTCTATACTCTGAATTTGTAAAGCTATTTTCGCAATCGTTAAATCATACGTTACTTCCATGTATTCCATTCGGCATTCTGAAGCTACTTTTAGAGCTTGATTCATTGTTTCAACAACAACCGAATAATTAGTAGTGAAGAATTTATTGTGGTTAAATACGATATTTTTTGTTTATTGCTTTTATCGTCGTGTATTAGGCTGTTGAACCCTACCCACGCTGGTGTGTTCGGCAATCTTAAAAGATGAGATAATATCCAAGTGTGATAGATTTTTTTCAATGGCTTCACGATATTTTCATTACGCAATTGTAAAGAACTATCACAAGGCAACAATTTTTCCTGATACTTCGGTTTTTTGTTGTATGGCCTTAATTCAAATGTAATGAGGTCAAAAGATCGTTGCCTTTTCTTTGGCGGTTCATAAAAAATATTTTCTTCTGAATTATCAATATTTATATCATTAATATCACTAGTAACAGAACCATCCTCTTCCAATTCCGGCAAAGTATCGACTATATCTTGAAATATGATTCCGACCGTGTCATGTAGTGTACCTTTGCCACTTGAGGTGTCGACAAATCGATCGAAATTATTGAACGCTAAACCTGCTTTTAAATTCGGCAAACGTTTGATGTCTTCTGGGCAAATATCAGACTGAGAAATAGATGAGAATGTGGCTTCTGTTTCCAATTCTTCTAGAACAGTATAACTACAACAATGCCCAAATCTATTTAGAATGTTGATAATTTGTTTACTGTTAGTTAAACTTTTCATGGTTAATCCTAATGTTATATGTTTAGACGTTTTTAATGTTCCATTTGACACTGCATAAATCAAATCTTCAGAGAATGATGTTGCCAGTCTCTGTCTACTCTCACTATTTTTTCGTCGATAAGTAGAAATTAATGTGGAATAAAAATCTTTGACAAGTTGTGGAATTTCACATTCTCTTGCTACCATATTATTGCAGTTATTTTATTACTAAGTGGTTTGTGTACAATATTTTGAATTTCCGTTCTTAAAATCATAGCTGCTCTATTTAAAATGTTCCTTTTTTCAATATCATGTAAACTATTTTGAAGTAAAACTCCATTGAACGGCTTGACAATTTTTTTTTTTTGTTTAACATTACGACTGCAATTTTCCTTGGGAATAATTTCAGCAATCTTTCTTCCAAATCTCGAAGTTCAATCGTACCATCAAAATCTCTGAATTTCGTTTTTACATATTCAATATACATGTCTTTCAAAAAATTTAAAAAACAACATTTACCTAAGTTTATAACGTTTTCTAACACGTAATCTGATACGACTTCGAATGCAGTTTTATGAATATGGCGTATTTGATGCCATTCTGTTTTTTCGCGATTTTCATTATTTTTACATTGTATCCGATACAATAGATCTTTCTTGCAACAGTTATGATATCGCACTTCTTTATTTTCAGATTCGCAGTTTGTAAGTCTGTGAAGTAAATCAATATTATCATCTTCTGCCGCGTAAGATTTTAAAATTTTTATTGTTTCTTTTTGACATAAATGCAGCTGTACAGTTCGACCCTTAACTCTTTTCCTAATTTGTACACAAATGATGCAAATACTATTATCAAATACGGTATCAACACTCTGAACATCCGAAAGATTAATATCAATTCATCTACTGCATCGACCTCAACATTAGAACTTTGACTTTCTTTCTCTTCATTTTCTAACCTTCTTTCATCGGTCTCAACATTTGAACTGAAAAGTCCAATAGATATAATGGATATTTAGAAGAAATAATTATTATATTTTTTTAGAAAAAAAAATTATTCACGTAAGGAAGAAGTGCCTAATATGGCGCACCTAAGAAAGAATAGCTTAACAAATAATAATTAATCACCTTGATGCAGTTGACGTTGATGCTTCAAAATTCACTTCCGAATTTTCTGCCGATGATGCTGATCTGTATTTAGGCGGCAACGCAGTAAAACGCTGGTAGCACGTTCGATGATACCCGTGGTTCTCGGTTATTGTAATACCACATGTATGGTATTGGTAATACCACATCTTTACATGATAAACTGTTCTTCTGGCGAACTGCTAACACATTTTTGCACTTATTTAAAGTAATATCTGTTAATGGCGTCAGCGGTTGCGATCTTTTTGAACAAATAATACAAGAAAGTATCGGCATTTTTGAATATAACACGACTGCACTGTTCAAGAGTAACGTAAAAATTAATAAAACTTGACTTGAGACGCTTCAGTTACAAGCCACACATGTGTTTGGGTGAGGCAGATGTTTTTCAAAAGGTAGTGTACTATCAAATCCAAGTGTAATTTCCTTACTAACTCTCAATATTAAAACCATAAAATTTGTATCCAAGGAACAGGTAATAGAGAGTTAAACGTGGTTCTTAGTACGCAATAAATAATTTATTCTTTCAAAATATAGAAAAATATTGGACGTTTTGACTCTACTTTGGAGTCATCTTCAGCATAACAATTAATCCCTTTACTCCTCCGAATGTTTGAAACCTAGTCACCATCAAATTACCTGATCTGATGTGCGATCTAATAAAAGTTATTTTTATTAACTCAATTCAGTTAAAAATTCAAAAGTAGTGACTCACCTCAAACATTAAAGAAAAGTCATATCACAATAAATTAAAATTCACAAAATCATAACTTCAAAATTCCATACAATATACTGATAAAATATTACAAGTTATCTGTTACAAGACTAAAACATAACTAAATTTAAACCTTAAACAATATCTGCAAACTTCAATAATAAACATAAACAGTCGCTGACAAAAATAAACATAACAATAAACTTGTATCACAATTACGATTGAAACCGATGTTAAAAATTATTCACTTCATAATAACAAGTATTATTTTATATTATTTAAGAGATGAATATAATTTTGATGTAAACCTTCCGTATCTGATCGTACATTAAGTGCATTCTCCTGTAAAGTAATATGTAATGCTTCCGAAATCAATCGTTTACCTAAATAACGTTCTTCATCTAATATTGAGACATTTTCCCAGTCAAATTCATGATTAAATTCTATTCTGTGGTCAGTGATGACAGAATGATTATCAGTATTTCGGTTGATATGGTTCCTATGCTCCGATATTCTAGTTTTTAATTTTCTTCCTGTCTGACCAACGTATGTGGCGGAACAAGAATTGCAATTTATTTTATATACCACATTTCTCTTTTTTTCTCGAGGAAGTACATCTTTCTGTACCTTTATTACGTTATTTAATTTATTGACACTATTAAACGCCAATTTAATATTATAGTCATTTTTTATTCTATTAAATTCATCCGATATCCCGGAAATATAAGGAAGAACAAACCAAAAGTTTATAGATGAATCTGTGGAGTTAATCTGTTTATTCTTTCTGTGAATTAAAGTTTTTAATCTAGAATTAATGGTATTAAAAATCAAATCAATAGGATAGTCATTTTTTATTAGAGTTGTAATAATGTGTTCAAAATTTTTTTAATAATATTTTGGATCAGACAAGAAAAAAGTTCTATCAGTCAAGCTTATAATGATGCCTCTTTTTTGTAATAACGGGTGTGCACATCAGA
The DNA here is from genome assembly GCF_001594065.2 of Cyphomyrmex costatus. Lineage (NCBI taxonomy): Eukaryota > Metazoa > Arthropoda > Insecta > Hymenoptera > Formicidae > Cyphomyrmex > Cyphomyrmex costatus. The sequence goes on from NW_017275097.1 coordinate 103,631, forward strand.
TCGGGTAATTTCATGGTGACTTGGTTTCAAACATTCGGAGGAGTAAAGGGATTAATTGTTATGCTGAAGATGACTCCAAAGTAGAGTCAAAACGTCCAATATTTTTCTATATTTTGAAAGAATAAATTATTTATTGCGTACTAAGAACCACGTTTAACTCTCTATTGCCTGTTCCTTGGATACAAATTTTATGGTTGTAGTACACTATACTATTAGAAAACATAGTGCCTGCTTTTCGAAATAATATTATAACTTTGAACGCCCAGCTAACAGGTTTTGCCAAATTTAAATATCAGCTTACAGTTATTTATGTTATTTTTAGATTGTACACTATTATATATACAATTTTCAGCTTTGCTAAAATGGTCCGATTTTTCGTATTTTTTCTACATTTTCACGCAAGCAGCTAACAAGTTTTTCCACTTGCCCCATGCAGCTGACATATTTTTTTATGACAGAAATATTATAAATAAATAACCTACAGTTTTTCAGCTTTGCTAAAATAACCAGAAAAACAATTTTTTTTACGTGTTTCCCAGCCTCTCATACCGACACGCCACGCAGTCGCGCCAGCTGAAGCTCGTTTTAGTTGTTAACTAAGTAAAAACTACCATACAGAATAGAGAGTAATTGTGCGAAAATGACCAGTAAAAAAAATAGGACGCTACCTCCCGGACTAACATGGAAAGTGCAAGTGAAGGCGCTTCTGATAAAAGGAGATACATGGGGTTATGCCTCGGGTGAAAAACAGAGGCCGGCAGAAGGCGAGGCAGCCATTATGCAGTGGACGGCAAACGACGCGAAAGCCATGTCAGATTTGATCTTAGCTATTTCACCGAGCGAGCTGAAACATGTAAAGACATGCTCGACTTCGAGAGAAATTTGGAAGAAATTACAATCCATCTATGAGTTACAAGGACCGGCGCGAAAAGCAATGCTATTGAAGAACTTAATTCACTTAAAGATGAAAGACAGCGATGACATGCGCACGCATCTCGCAAATTTTTTTGATATCGTGGATAAGTTAGAGGATTTGGAATTAAAAATTAATCCTGAACTCGTGTCGATTCTAATGCTCTACAGCGTACCGGAAAATTATGAACCGTTTAGAATAGCTATCGAAACTCGTGAAAAGCTTCCTTTACCCGAAGAATTGAAAATCAAGCTGTTGGAAGAATTTCAATCGCGAAAACGTATGAGTGCTGAAGAAGACTCAACGTCAGCCATGCTCGTCTCGAAACAGAACAAAGGAAAAAGATCAAGTGCGCAAACCCCCGTGAAAAATAAAGACAGTTTTAAAAACGTGAAATGTTTTAAGTGTAACAAATTAGGACATATCTCGAGATATTGTAAGAAGCCGTCAGATTCCAAAAAGGAAAATAAGGAAGATTCGAAGCATTCGGAAGCAGCCATGACAGCATGCGCATTCACCGGAAACGTGCATCTTAATACGGCGGACATGTTGAAACCACAGAACACTTGGTATCTAGACTCGGGTGCTTCGTCGCATATGTGCCAGGATCAGTCCGCATTCGAAAAAATTCACGGAAACAACAAACAAAGGCTGAATTTAGCAACGATGGATTCTACGGAGGTTCATGGAGCTGGAGTAGTGAAACTGAAAGTAAACAATCAGCTAACTGCTGTATTACAAAATACTCTATATATACCGGATCTTCGATCGAATTTGCTTTCCGTGGCAAAAATGACTGACTATGGACACGAGGTGACATTCAAGAAGGATGGCGCAAGAGTCGTAAACGCGAATAATGAGAAGATCATTGAAGCGAAGCGAGTCGGCGATTTATACATTGTTCAAGGTGCACGCGAAGTTGCAAATGTAGCGAACGTCGAAGGAAAAGAATCGTGGCGAGAACTTCACAAAAGATTCGGGCACTTAAATATGAAGGACCTTAAGTACTTAATAAACCGCGAATGCATACATGGAATAAAAGTAACGGGTCACGAAGATTTATCTACTTGCGAAGTGTGTGTGCAAGGAAAACTTGCACGTATTCCATTTGAAAGGTCAACAAATACAAGTTCAGAGGTACTGGAATTGATACACACTGACGTATGTGGGCCAATGCGCGTTTCATCTTTATCAGGCTCAAAATACATTATAACCTTCATAGACGACAAAACTCGTTATTGTGAAATTGCTTTCTTGAAGCATAAGAGCGATGCTTTCGAGAAATTTGTGGACTTTAAAACGCGAGTCGAGAAGCAGACAGGAAAGAAAATAAAGGTCGTACGTTCTGATAACGGTCGTGAGTATCTTAATGAAAAATTTAAACAGTTTTTCAGGCGTGAAGGTATCGTGCATCAACTTAGTGCTGAGTATACTCCTGAACAAAACGGAGTTGCCGAGAGATTCAACCGAACCGCTATTGAGATGGCAAGATGCATGTTACTTGAATCACGTTTACCACCGATGTTTTGGGCAGAGGCAGTTGCGACAGCGTGCTACATCCGAAATAGATGTCCAACACGCGCTTTACAGGGTAACGTACCATACACTGCATGGACTGGAAAAGTACCAACCGCTGCTCATTTCAGAATTTTTGGCACCGTAGCTCATATGCTGGAAAAAGGTAAAAATCTTGGAAAATTTGATTCTAAAACGAGAAAATGTATATTTATTGGTTATTCCTTAGAGTCAAAAGCATATCGTCTATGGGATCCGATTGCCAAAAAGGTATTAAAGAGCCGTGATGTAAAATTCTTGAATGAATTTCAGAACCACGAGTGCGAGTTGTCAGATAATTTTATTGACATTAATATTATAATAAACACTTGCGATAGAGAGAAAAATCCTGCTGCTGATAATGACGAAAGTCGCGAAGATGAAAACGAGGAATTTCATAGTGCAAATGAAGAGAATGGCGAAAATATTTTCAATGAAAATGATAACAGAAATGTTGCAGGAAGCCAAACCGTCAGGAAACCTGGCAGAGGCCGTCCGAGGATAATCAGGACTGGAAAACCAGGGAGACCTGCGAAAAGGAAATGTGAAGTTTTAATCAGCGAAACGCAAAGAAACGAAAGCGAGTCTGAAGAAGACAACAGTTTAGATGATGAAGAAGTCATGAACGATGAAGACAACGTACCTTCTCATGAATTTGCGGGCCTAATCAGTGAGAATCCCGTTAGTGTGGAACAAGCTCTAAAATCTCCTGAAGCTATGGAGTGGAAACAGGCCATGCGAGAGGAAATTAATGCACTTCAGAATAACGAAACATGGACCATCGTGGAACGCCCACAAGACAAAAGAGTCACCGGAAGTAAATGGATTTTATGTTCGAAGCTAAGCGCGGACGGATCAACTGAACGAAGAAAAGCACGATTGGTAGCAAGAGGATTTTCCCAACAAAAAGGCTTGGACTATTTCGAAACTTTTGCTCCTGTTGCACGTGCGGAATCCGTGCGGATGGTGATGGCTTTGGCAGTTGAGAAAGGTCTCATAGTTCATCAACTTGATTTTGTAAGTGCGTACCTAAATGGTGAAGTAAAAGAAGAACTGTATTTGGAAATTCCAGATTTTTTCCCAATGTTGGTAAACAACAGAGAGGCATTAAAAGGTTTAAGCAACAAGGTTTTTCGTTTAAATAAGGCCTTATATGGACTGAAGCAGTCTGGTAGATGCAGGTATATGAAACTTGACGAAAAACTGAAGAAAATGTCGTTCAAGCAACTGTCTAGTGATCACTGTGTATACTATCAACGTGGACAGCATCTCACTATTATCGTTATCTATGTTGACGATTTAATCATAGCGTCGGACAATATTGAAATACTTGAGGAAATCAAGAAGGAATTGTCGATTTTTAAAATGAAAGACTTTGGACCGATAAATCAATGTCTTGGCATCAAGTTTCAACAAGATCGTCAAGCGAACAGCATCACAATGAGCCAAAGAAGACTCATCGAAAAGATTCTCCAAAATTTCAATATGGAAGACTGCAAACCGGCGCCAACGCCACTTAATCCTTCCGTGAAGTTGACTAAAGCCATGAGTCCTCAAAATGAAGAGGAGCGTGAAGAAATGTTAAGTGTACCTTATCGAAATCTTATTGGCTGTCTGATGTATGTAGCCACTTCTACTCGTCCAGATATAATGCATGCCATCAGCCTGTTAAGTCAATTCAACGAGAATCCAGGACCTGAGCATTGGAAAGCTGCTAAACGCGTCCTACGGTACTTGCAAGGAACGAAAGATTTAAAACTCATCTTTTCTCAAACAGGGAAGAACTTAGTAGGTTTCGCAGATGCTGACTGGGGCAGCAGTATT
>NW_017275097.1:108686-114940 GCF_001594065.2 Cyphomyrmex costatus
GTTAGATCATTATTACGTATATATGCAACAAAAGGATATACATTTTATGAATGTTCACTTTGAACTGGCACCTTCAATAATATATCAGTTTGTTTTCTAACGTCATAATTGTTGGTTGCATCATATTACCTTCAGAATTTAATGTACTTTTATTTAGGGCAACATTATTGTCGACGAGTTTTGCATTAGTCACATCCAAGATTATAGCACTGGCATCAAGAACTTTCAATGTACTCAGATCTCTCTAATATCTTTACATTATTATTGTTTTAGATATTTCTTCCTCCCAATTGAACACCATTTTGATCAATTACTTCTAAATTGTATACCTGCAAAATATATAAATAATTTAAATAATTTCAATCATTTTTTTCAAAAATTACGTTTATTAGCGTATTTGATTACATTTAATAAATTTTTTTTGTATAATGTTATTACGAAATTGATTATCAGAACAATCCTTCTTCACGATAATTATTAATTAGAATAATAATTTGTAAACGTATTCTTATGAAGATATACGTGATTGAAAACTGGTTATAACTTATACTCCAAAATCTTGAATCAAATATAGTGTTCAAGGTGAGAGATTAAACACACACTATATGTATATATATATATAATAGTTTTTTTACATTTTAAAAATAAATCACAAAAGATCAATATTAATTATAAAAGAATTCTTATACCAAATTGTCTATTTTAACGAATACATTTTATTATTAAAAGATGATGAAATGGTACGTATTACCATGAAAAATAACTTATAATATATATTATTGATGGTACCAGGTCAAAGTGAACATACATAAAGTATATATTCTTTTGTTGCATATATACGTAATAATGATTTAACATTACTATTATAAACAACTAGTGCACATGTGTTGTTAAATCATTATTACGTATATATGCAACAAAAGGATATACATTTCATAAATGTGTTCACTTTGAACTGGCACCTTCAATAATATATCAGTTACTTTCCATGTGTGATAATATATATTTCATTATTAGATAATTATTTAAAGTTTTAAAGATTTCAATACTAAAACCAAGTAATTTTATGTTTTGAGTAATTGTATCAAATAAGTTTTATCTTTATTATTATAAAAGAATTGATTCTTTGTGCTGTATTTTATCTTCAGATTTATTGAAGGGAAAGTCCTGAAAAGAAAAGGCAAGAATCTTTTAAATCCATACCTTTTTCTTTTCAGACTTTTCCTATCAACAAAGTACAAAGAATCAATTTTTTTATAATTATATAAGGAATAGAGAATACAAACTAAGATATCTACCAAACAAATAAATAACAGATCTGGAGACACGGTAGTGTCTCGATAAATAAGTAACCTGACCAAATGCTGTAAAAAGAAAATAATTATATAGAAAATAATTTGTAGATATTCTTACAGCGGAATTACAGCAGAGAATTTGTGTAATAAAGCAGAAAATATCTAACCTCACTTACGTGTTCGTCTATTCTATGCCATCGATGTGATAGATTTCGTAACCTCAATCCTTTACCAGAATGCATTTCCTCGCTCCATAGCTGGCAACAATGATGACGACGACGACGATGATGTTTCTCACAATCTAGACACCCATTTTCTCGACGGCGAACACGTAGACACCTACTTCCTCGACGACGAATACCTAGACACCCATATCCTCAAAGGCGAACACCTAGACACTCACTTCCTCGAAGGCGAACACGTAGGCATCCACTTCCTCGACGGCAAACACCTAGACACTTAGTTCCTCGATGGCGAACACCTAGACACTCACTTCCTCGAAGGCGAACACGTAGACACTTACTTCCTCGACGACGAACATATAGACGACATCTAGACACTTAATTCCTCGATAGTGAATACCTGGACACATAGTTTCTCTATATTTCGTTTATTTCAATTTTAATATTTATATATATATATATATAATAGCATTATAATATATATATATATATATTATTAATAAATATTTCATATGAATAATATTTTATTTTTAAGTATAAGATTTTTAAACCGCGCGCGCGTCATATGTGATGATACCACAGACTTCTATATATACTTCTAGTATATATAGAAGTCTGTGGATGATACACCATGCAACACTGGTCTGCTGGTTAGATATAGATAGATAGAGTGAGATGATAGAATAGATAGAGTGAGATAACACATAAAGTACGGTGTGCACTAGTGTGAGATCGTTCGGAAACCTCGAGTAAGTCACACCGTGTGCCACTAAACCACCCGACAGAAAAGCAAGGGGAGTTGGTGTGACCCGGTGTGTTTTGTCTTGTGCCTTGTATCATAACCTTTTCAAAACTTTAAAATTAATAAAAAAAATAATGTACGAGATTAATACAAGGAAATTAATACAAGGAAGACATGAACTCATTTAATGAACGGAGATTTGCCTCTGTTTCATTCTAATGGAAATATAATTGTGCAAGATGTACAAGGTGAATTGGCATATGATGCAATATTATAGAATTCTAATCTAATTTTTTTCGCATATTTGCATTTTTGCTTTAATACATGCTGAGAATGAAACTTTTATATTCATCTCCTTGGTGGAAATAAATTGCTAAAATTGCTGAAAATCGCTGATATCTATCATTTAACCTATTTCAGTACAATTTATATTGAAATAGGTTAATTAATAAAAATTTTAGCAATTTTCGACGATTTATTTCCATCAGGGCTAAAATAGTATTTTTTCACCACGCCAAATTATGTAGTAATTGTTTATCATTATAGGAATAATTATTATTTTGTTGTGTAGATAACATAATTTTCGACGTGCCTGTATGTGAAGAGACGCTGAAGTTTTTTAACCTGCAATTTATTGAAGATTCATCACTTGATTCACCATCTATAAATGATAATAATAACTCATCTATACATGATAACAATAAATCATCTATACATGATAACAATAAATCATGTGACACTCGTAAGATTGAACAAGACAAGTCAATAGGTAAAAGATTTCCTTTTCTCTTTGTTTTCTTTCACTAAGTAGGAAGTAAATATTTTGGTACATTCAAAAAATACTAATGTCAATGTAATTTCTACACTTTCGTCTATAGCATGTTGGAAAGATGATAACGAAGTAAAATGCCTTATACATCTCTGGCAAGACCACCAAAGTTATTTCAAAACAATGAAGAGTCGGAATGTATGGGCTCTAATCTGTCAGGAATTACAAAAGACTGATTCTAAATGGAAGAAAACTCCTATTCAATGTGAGAACAAATGGAAGGATATAAAAAGAAAATACATGGAAACAAAAGACCATAATAACAAATCTGGAAATGAAATTTTTTTAAGTTAAGTCTCAGATCCAAATATATACTTTATTTAGAACATTATACTCTATGTTTTAATCGAAAGTTTTGTTTGTATATATTATTTATATATTGATATATTCAATTTAGTAAAAACCATATATTTTAATGTATCTAGTTTTTGATAGGTTGAAATAAAAATACACACACACACACACACACACACACACACACATATATATATGTCATATATATATATAACAGAATATATAAACAAAGTGTAAATAAAATATAGAGCATGTTCTAAATGAAGTATACGTTATTTGTAAGACTTTGAAATCATAAAATAGGAAGAAATTTAACTTTTAACTTTTCAATTACTTTTATTATTAACTTAACTTTTAATTCAATTAATTTCATTACATATTAACTTGTATCTTAACTAAGTTAAATTTTCAAAGTTGTTAACTTTAACTTAGTTAAAAAAAAATTTAACTTACCCAACCCTGCTTATAAGTGACTGAACTTACCTTGGGTGCTGGAATAGGAATATGACATCCATCGATTGCCCCAATCACATCAGGAAGATAGCCAATCTCTGAAAATCGTTGTTTAACTTTGTTCAATTGATCACCTGTAGGCCATTTAATAAATCTGTCAGCTAAATTATTCAAGGCAACCACAACTCTTTTCATAGAATCATGCAACAATGATTTACTGATATCAAAGCGGTCAGACACAGATCTAAAAAAAATTCAGAACCATCATTACCTTTTTTCTTTATAATACAAAAACTGCATATATTTGATAACCATTTGACATGAATTACCTGAATGAATCAGGAGTTGCAAGAAGCCATAGGACTGCGAGTAACTGTGTCCGAACATCTAAAGTGAATCTTCCACTTTCTGTTGTTCTTATTAAATCAAGTGCCAACATTCGCTCTAAATTTTCAAATGTTGTTCTGCTCATTCGAAAATGTTCTCTGAACTGACGTTCTGAGTAGTCAGGTATTGTTATGGTGACATAATTTTTAATTCTTGTGACACGTCTGAAAAAAGTTCGATTGACATGCATAACATATATATTAATATATAAAAGTTATCTTTATAACATTCTATTTTTACTAAACAACACATTTTTATACTTTATTTATTCGATTTGTTATTTTAGTTATAAACTAAAATTTAAAAAATAATAACAAAAAAGCAGGGTTGGGTAAGTTAAATTTTTTTCTATTTTATGATTTCAAAGTTTTACAAATAACGAAAATGACAAACATATACTTCATTTAGAACATGCTCTATATTTTATTTACATTTTTTGTTTATATATTGTTATATATGAGACATTCCATCATAAATCAAACACTTTTCAGACGACTATTTTTTAAATCGCTTGAAACTTTTTTTACGTGTTCTAGGCATGAAAAAAGTGGACCCGTGTCTCAGGAATTTTTTTTTTTTTTTTTCGAAGATATCGGGATTTTAATTTTTGACGTGATGCGTTTTAACGAATTTTTTTTTCATTTTGAAGCTGAAAACGTCAGCTTTCTAATGCTTATTTTTTCAATTAGTGAATTTGCAAAAATAGTGGTGTAAATAACAAATTAATGTTTCAAAATGAATTTTGACATTGATGAACCAGGTTTGGGAAGTTGAAAAAAATGCCATTGAATTCCTCGTCAAATTTCCTAAAAAAAACATATTTTTCCAGAATGGTATCTTTATGGGCACTATTAGAAAAAAATTAATTCTTCCGCGGCGCGCGGGCTCCCGCAGGGACCGTCCGTCAGCCGGCGCGCTAGGTAATGTGCGTATGTATATAACATGCTCAATAATATATATATATTCCCGATATATTTATAGATTTTAAATCAGTTTTACGTAATCGATTATTATTTAAAGAATATGTCTATATTTTTTATAATACAATGTTACTGAAGTCAGTATTATTTTCATTTCCTTAGGTACATGTATGCACGCAGATTTTTTAAGAAAGGTGTAGATGATAGGAGTACAAATTATTATTTAGAATATTTGTAATGCAAAAATGTTTATTTCATTATTTTTACAATCAAATAATTAACTATGAAGCAATAATATACTTAAGTTATTGTAAGTAATTCACTTTGGTTAGAATGTCAAATCGCGCGTCAGTGATTTCAATTTGTCCCTTTGCCGCCGCAAAAAAGGCTTGCTGCCCGAGCAAGTCTTCAGAGACCCAGTAACCCTATTCAGACACCCAAAGAATTGTTTGATTGGGCTAAGCAGGCATTACCAAATGTCCATTGCGAGTTTTTTACGAACGAGCAGTATGAAAGCAACGAAAACAAATTAACTTCGCGTTTTCAACTGGCAAAAACCGTAAAAAAAAAAAAAAATTTGAAATCACTGACGCGCGATTTGACATTCTAACCAAAGTGAATTACTTACAATAACTTAAGTATATTATTGCTTCATAGTTAATTATTTGATTGTAAAAATAATGAAATAAACATTTTTGCATTACAAATATTCTAAATAATAATTTATACTCCTACCATCTACACTTTTCTTAAAAAATCTGCGTGCATGTACCTAAGGAAATGAAAATAATACTGACTTCAGTAACATTGTATTATAAAAAATATAGACATATTCTTTAAATAATAATCGATTACGTAAAACTGATTTAAAATCTATAAATATATCGGGAATATATATATATTATTGAGCATGTTATATACATACGCACATTACCTAGCGCGCCGGCTGACGGACGGTCCCTGCGGGAGCCCGCGCGCCGCGGAAGAATTAATTTTTTTCTAATAGTGCCCATAAAGATACCATTCTGGAAAAATATGTTTTTTTTAGGAAATTTGGTGAGGAATTCAATGGCATTTTTTTCAACTTCTCAAACCTGGTTCATCAATGTCAAAATTCATTTTGAAACATTAATTTGTTATTTACACCGCTAT
>NW_017275098.1:0-1275 GCF_001594065.2 Cyphomyrmex costatus
TTAGATACGGCGTAATGTTGCTGACATTTTTACCTAATTTTGATCTAAAAATAACGTGGTAGTATACCAAAACTGCGAACATTTGTTCTGTAAATGTTATATATATGTTTCGAAATCATGTTTACTGGGAAAATGAGAAAGAACAATATCTCATTCAATTAATTCGAGAATGGTCTTTAGAGAGAGGGTATCTTTCAATGAAAAAATTGGATGATCTACTTGGAAAATTAAATACCATTTTTCCTCATATACCAAAATCATATAAAACTCTATTAAGTACTCCAAAAAACTTACAGATACGTGAATTTGACGATGGATCACAGATATGGTATAAAAGTATTAAAAAAAATTTGAATGCTATGCAACTGGAACAATATTTACATGTACATGCTAAAATTGTAATTGATATTAACATAGATGGATTACCATTATTCAAATCCTCCAAGATGAAATTTTGGCCAATTTTAGGCTATCTTATAAAGACCAAAAATGATCCATTCATTATTGCCATTTATTTTGGACGAAAAGATCCTCAAGACCTAAATACTTTTCTTATAGAGTATGTGGATGAAGTAGAAGATTTGCACAATAATGGTTATATTTTTAACAATAAGAGATATTCATTTCAAATAAGACATTACATTTGTGATGCACCTGCTCGTTCTTTTGTGAAGTGTTGCATAGGTAATTGTAGCTCATGGTGTAATAAGTAAGGTGAAGCATTCTAAAGTTGCGCAGTAGTCAGAAATATCCAACCAATCGCAAGTTAGCGGAAAAGGAAAATACACATATATAATACACATATATTGTTCCAATGCGTTCATACATATACGTGTATGTAAATCGAGGTTAGCGAACGCTTCAAGTAATTGTTTCAGTAATTGTTTAAAAATATTTGGAATTTGCCTTTACAGCATGCCTATTTGTGCAGTTCTACACTGCAAAAGTCGGTCGCAGTGCTTATTTAAAAAAAAAAGTGAAACTTTTTGAATTTCCAAAGGATGCAGAACTCCAAAGGCAATGGCTCTCAGCTTGCAATCGAGAGGAGGGCAAGTTGAAACTTTTGAAAGGTAACTTGTTATTTTGTTATTGAATAATATATCTGTTTGCTGGGCCGAGAAAAGACAAATTTACAGATAGATTACAAGAGCGCAGCACAATATACAGCTTCTAATTTATTTCTTTCAAACTGAGTTTTGTCGCCGTCCTCGAAACATTATTTAAGAATATATATTTCCATTTTTATTGCGTTTACATTTAAGTATAAATATAAAT
>NW_017275098.1:6733-19929 GCF_001594065.2 Cyphomyrmex costatus
ATAATGGAATAAATTAAGATAATTTTATAAAAGTTACTTGTTAGTACGCGTATTAAATGTTCAAATGTGCCAAATTAGGTTAGGACATTGCTAGAACATAAATTAGAAAGAGAGAAAAGGTTATAAACAGAGAGCAGAAGTGAGATAGAATACAGTGCCCTGATTGGTTACGCGCCTCGGCCGCGCATGCGCACTCCATTTTAGGCTTCACTAACATCAAAGGTGCCGACAGAGAGTTGCGCTACTGTATATACTGTGATAATAGGCGAATGGTTTGAAGACAGAGTGACATATTAAAATGGATGAAGCTCTAAGAACAGATTACTCATTTCTACAACAGACTCAACTTCAACATCACCAAGGACATTCTATATTAGAAAGAATTAATACAGAAATGGTATCACAATTTCGATTAGATAGTCTCCACCTTGTGTATCTGGTTGTTTTTAAGAGATTACTCACAGCTTGGTTGAAGTGGAATGGTCCATAGAAACTTCATAGAACTGTTGTTGTTGCAATATCAAGAATGTTACAGTCTGTCTCAGACTATTGCCCTCAAGATTTTAATAGAAAGCCACGATCATTAGAAGAACTGAAACTTTTCAAAGGAACGGAGTTTCGTCGATTATGCCTATACGATGGTATCCTTGTTTTCAGAGATTTTTTAAATGAAGGCATCTACAAGAATTTTCTTTTATTACATTCTGCTATATATGTATATATATATTATCAAGTCCTATCCTGGTTCATTCCATGAGTGACTATGCAAATCAATTGTTAAGAACATTTATTACACATAGTTCCACCATATATGGAAAAAAGTTTGTAGTATACAATGTTCATGCACTATCACATTTGGCAGAGGAATGTACTTTACACGGCCATTTAGATCAATATAGTGCATTTAGATACGAAAATTTTCTGAAATCCATTAAGGACACACTTAAATCTGGATACATGCCTTTACATCAAGTTGCTAATAGAGATTCAGAAAGGAATACGTCTATACCAATTATATTGGAAATCAATGGTCAAGAAATTAAATTATCCAAAAAACAAACACCACGAACGGAAGTTCTGTATGGAGTACACTACAAGCGAATTTCTATAGATAATGTTGTCCTACATACTGGCAAAAAGGACTCGTGTTTACTAACAACTTCTAATGAAGTAATAATTCTTGAAGATATCATTTGTAATGAGAATGTCATATCTTTATTGGGAAGATTATTTCAACAAACTAATGATTTTTACACGTATCCACTTGCTTCATTTGTTCTTGATATCGTAACTGTTTCTCAATTAAGTGAAAATACTAAAATTTTTTCACTGTCTGAAATCAAAGCAAAATGTTGGCTTATGCCGGATCATGATTCCTTTTTATGTGTGCCGTTGTTACATACATTAACGATATTTCAAGCATTACAATAATCTTAAATCGCACTCTTCACAGTTAGAAATTTATCTATATAGAAATATATAGAATTTCATTTTCTATTATTCACAGCTAAAATTCTATTATTCACACTAATAATCAATCATTATCATTATAATAATTATCATTTAGTTTGTAGTGTTAAAGTTTACACAAGAGGACGTTGATAATGATGAGGAAATTAATTATGAAATTGGTCTTACGAAGTGGCTAACTAATATTGACGAACAAATGAAAGGCTTTACTTATTGACCTCCATCTGATCAAGATGCTGGTAACTTTGTAAGAAAAGAAAAACAAGTCGATCAATCTTGGCCAAAGTATTCAGTTGAAATTCTAAGATATTATGGTGAGTAAAATTTTAATTGTTTTAACTTTTTGTTATACAAATTTTTTTTATTGAACGTATACTGAATTTTAGTATATGGGAGTTTTTGGGATCACTGATTACACATTTTAAATAAAACTTTAAAGAATTGAATGGTGGATTTAATATGGAAACTAAATAGAAAAAATTAATTATAACTTATTTATGCGTAAAATAATTTTTTTTAATTTTGCTAATATAGTTACATAGAGGTATTTTTATTATAAAATCTTTGTATAAAATATTTTTTAATATCTATTTATTTAACCTACTTTATTACAGATCTTTATATGAAAGCAAGAATTGCTGTTAAAGGTTTTGTGGCAGAAGGTTAGCGTATGAGACTGAAAAAGAAACTGGGAGGGGAAAACGAAAAAAAGTACAAAAAAAGCTTTTTTCAGACTCTGATTTTGATGAAGACATTACGAAGCATAACAAGAAGTCAATTCCATTACCGCCAAGTGTTCCTTTTAAATGCAAACAAGTCAAAGAAAATAAATTGAAAAAAGCAGAACGCGAACTTAGTTCGATGGTTTCCTCTTCTCCTTTGAAAGTGAGTTAAAAGCTCATAATGAATATTAAACTTTATATTAAGAAATCACAAGTTAAAAAATTTTAACATTTTTTAAAACACTTCTCTGTTTAGGTTTTAAAAAATAATGTTAAGAAGCTGAAAACACAAAAGATAAACAATAAATGATAAGACTGATAGTTATACTATGTCGATTGCACAAAAATCTGATTTTAGCAAAAATAGCAGACCGTCTTGTTCAAATAAATTACAATCACCTAAAAAAACAACTATAGAAAGTATCTTTACTTCTCCAAACAAAAGATTTAATAATTTTGATTCTGGTAAATTTTCTCATAAAATTTAATAATATTGTTTATTTACTGGAACAATGACATAACTAAAAAATTGTCATCTTAATTGTCATTGAGCAGTTTTAGTACAAAGACTTATTTTGTTTATAAGCAGAACGTTATATCTTCTATTAATACGATATTGCTACAAAGATAAAAATAAGAATATTCTATACTTGTATCATTTTGAATGTATTATTTTGTTACGTCCAAGCTCCGATTTCGGGAGGAGCTGCGGAAGGGAGCAACGAACTCTGCCCGAGATTCGGTCACGCTCGATCCCCAAATTTTGGAAGGGGCAACGGAGGAGCGTCATCGAGTTCGGGCTCTCGCAGGTACACACCGTGGAGTGTCCTGCGAGTCGATCGTACCTTTAAATGCTCCGGAAAATGGGTCAGTGTCTCGAAAGAGACACTATGACGCCTTTTTCCGTGAGCGGTCACGATCGTTGGTCCTTTAATTTAGGTCAGGGAACTTAATCCCTATTACCTGGAAGTGGACCTGTGCGATCTAACGGGAATGGATGAAGGAATACGAGAAAGGGTTTAAGAAAATTAATTAAAACGGGTTTTGCATTTTAAAATTAAATTCCTTACGCATTTATTAATTACGATTACAAAATATATAAGCATTATAATTAAGTGAGTACGACTTAAACATAACACAAGTACGTAAAAATATAATTACTAATTATGAGTATATAAAAAAGAAAAATTACAAAAATAAAAAACTACCAAAATATAAGTACGTAAAAAAAAAAATAGTAGAAATTATAATTATCGTGTTTGTGTGTGTGTAAGAGTGGGACGGGAGAGGAGTTAAGAGAAGTGCCTTTGGCAGGAACAGGGGACTGCGGGTCGGACAGCGTTCATACGAACGAGAAAGGGGATGGAGATCCCGGGAATGTACATGTGTGTGTGATGATCTCATGTTGTGAGATGAGATCTGCGGGATGGAAGGAGGTGGAAGAAAGATCAGGGGGAGGAAACGTCTGCCCAGGGAAAGAGCTGGTGACGGGGGGAGGAAGAGAAGTCTGTGGGGGAAAGGAGGTGGTGAAGGGAGTAAGAGAAGTCTGTGG
This sequence comes from Cyphomyrmex costatus, assembly GCF_001594065.2. Taxonomy (NCBI): domain Eukaryota; kingdom Metazoa; phylum Arthropoda; class Insecta; order Hymenoptera; family Formicidae; genus Cyphomyrmex; species Cyphomyrmex costatus. The sequence goes on from NW_017275098.1 coordinate 10,478, forward strand.
GGGAAAGGGGGTGGTGACGGGAGGAAGAGAAGTCTGCGGGGGAAAGGGGGAGGTGACGGGAGGAAGAGAAGTCTGTGGGGTGAAGGAGGAGGTGAAGAGAGGAAGAGAAGTTTGTGGGGTGAAGGAGGAGGTGAAGGGAGGAAGAAGAGTTTGTTCTGAGAAAGAGGAGGTGGTGACGGGAGGAGGAAGAGTTTGTTCAGAGAAAGAGGAGGTGGTGACGGGAGGAGGAAGAGTTTGTTCAGAGAAAGAGGAGGTGGTAACGGGAGGAGAAAGAGTTTGTTCAGAGAAAGAGGAGGTGGTGACGGGGGAAGGTGAATGGGGTTCTATGAATGGGGGAGGAATAGGAATCTCATCCAGGGAAAGGGGAGGAAATCTCTCGTGCATTTGGAGAGGGGAAATCGAAGGGGAATCAAGGGGAGTTAGCAGGGGGAATTTGGTGAGGTTTAAGGGGAATTCCGAGGAATCGACAGGGGAGTAGGAGGGTTCCGGATATTGTACTTGTGTAGGTGTGGGTGTACGTGTGTCCGTGGCGGGCTGAGCGGAGGGAGGCGTAACAATAACTGACGGACGCGATGTAACGTCTACGGGTAGAGGCGTAGGCGTATTGTCTACGGGTAGAGGCGTCAGCGTAATATCTACGGGTAGAGGCGTCGGCGTAATATCAACTGGTAGAGGCGTCGGCGTAATATCTACGGGTAGAGGCGTCAGCGTAATATCTACGGGGAGAGGCGATTGACAGAGCCGCGAACTCCGGCGTCTCTTCGAGTAAGGGCCTCTTGGGCGGGCCTCTCTAGTGGCACCCTGAGTGCGCACTAAAATGCGAAGAGGGTATTAGGTGTGGAGAAATAAAATAAAAAAAAATTAAAATTTGAGTTTACGTCCAAGTAATTTGTTACGTAAATTCTCTTTTTTTTTCTTAGGGAAAGTGAAGGGGGGAGGAAGGGAAATAAAAATGTGTCTTACTTGTAACCCGGAAAAAAGAAAGGTGGCGGCGATCAGTCCCTCACAGTAATGACCTGGTCCACAGCGGAATCTGCTGAAGGCAGGTTTCAAAGGCCTTCGGAGGCGGACGGTCGGTCGTGGATGGTCCTGGTGGACTTCGACGAAGCCTTGGAGGCGCACGGTCGGTCGTGGATGGTTCTGGTGGACTTCGATGCACTGATTCTAACCGACCACCAGATCTTGGTCTGTTGACTCGGGCGATGCCTCGAACAACTGACTGTCGACCAAAGAGGTGACTGAGCGAACAAGAGAGGCCGGACAGTAGACTCGGGCTTATCGCCTCGGACTACTGACACGGTGGTGCTGAAGATTACTACTGACGCTGTGCGCTTCCGAGGGCCTCGTATTTATACCCCAAAAGGGCGGGCTTTTCCTTTGTCTGGAAATTTTTGCAACGCTAGCAACTTGTGACATGATTTACGATTTTTCTTAACTCCTATCGATATTGATATCAAGCGTCTTCTAGGAAGAGCTCCGAGAATAAAGGATTTTACGATTTTTGCTAGTCCTATCGAGGTTGATCTCGCGTGTTCTCGGGGAGTTAAGAAAAATAAAGTAATTTACAATTTTTCTTGAGAGTTTTATGCGTAGGAAATTACAGTCGGAACCACGTTGCGCTTTGTTATAGAAAAAATATATGACCAGAAGAGTCGTCGGTTTCCGCGCTTCATTTATTGGGTGTCAAATGAACATTGCTGTGGGAAATTCTCTAAGAGTTTTACGATTTGGCACAATGGACATGGCGCCAGTTATTTTTTTAAGCTAGTTTTCTTAAAGTTCCCAGATGATACCTTAGAGTGTTCGTCATCTAATGACCGCTTTAGAAATATGTGGTTTCGCAATTTTTATCGCCGTCAGCCCTTTGTACGCAAGTTGTTTTCCTCGTTTTATTTTTCTTTTGAGTGGCGTTTACGAGTTTCCCAGCGCGTGGTGTTTACTTAGGCCTCGATTATCAGATATCCGCGCTCGGGCCCTTCTCGTAAATTTCACTCTGGTCATGACGCTGACCAAGATCCTTTGAAAGAAAAGAATCGTGGAGTCTACAGGACGTAACAATTTCAACTTTTAACTTTTAAATAATTCAACAAAATAATCGGTAACTAAACTTTTTTCTAACAACATTATATTACTAAATAATTTTGAATTGAAAACTATTTTGTAACAAGAATGTCAAAAATAAAAAAGGGTTTTTTATAAGGATTTACTTTATATTAGATGGAAATTTAATACACTGAATAAAGAGCTAATGGTTATTTTTTATTCTTGTAGAATTACTTGTTCTGAATAAATTCCTAATTAAAAATGATATTAAAAATCTGTAATAGTTGAGAACATTTAAATTAATTTTTTGGAAAACTTGATTTTTTGAGTTATGTTATTTTTTCAGCAAATGAGCGACATGATTTCAAGAAAAATATATCTAATAGTCTCTGTATCTTTTCACTAAACTGTTCTCTTTGACAACAGATGTAGAGAACTGTAGTAAAATATTAAATAAACATCAGACTGATGACGATGTCCAGTCTACTTCGAATTCTTCTGTGTTGTCTTATAACTCTTCTCTGCAAACAAGACGTTTTAATCCCGTTAATTCTGCATCTTTTCAACGTAATTCCTTTTCATCTATAGGCAAAAGATCTATAAATTCTGATGGTAAGTTCTCTCATAAAATTTATAATGCAATTCCAAAATGTATATTTCTTTTTTAATGTAGATAAAGAGAATAAGACACTCGCAGAAAAGCTAAATGAGAGAGTGTATGTTCGATTAGAAGAAATTAATAAGAAGCTAGATATAGTTCTCATGAATCAAGGGAGGTTTAACAGGTCTCTTCTCCCAAATGAAAAAAGGTTTCAAAAACCTGCAAATCTTCCAGATTTACCTATTAAGACAGAAGATCAACTAAACTTGTTAGAAACATATTTACAAGATGATAACAATTTTACAAGTATGGTGAGTAATCATCTATTTTTTTATGTTTATATTTATTTATTTATTTTTTACTTTTAATCATTTTTCACATATCACGTTTTTTTTATAACAAAACCTAAATTAATATTTTCTTATTTATGTTAGTATATTTCAGCATTTTTGTCATTTGTGGTACATTAAATAATGTATAATATAGTAATACATAAAAATTTGTTGAGATATTGTACATTATAAGTGCACATGCTTTAATACTCATTGTCAGTACAGTCTCTTCTTAAATCACTAACACGATATTTAGATGTAAATATAATAGTGAAATTTTAATCATACTTATGTTTCGTAAGAAATATTTTTCTATTATTTTAACTTATTTTTATTTTGATACTATTGAAAACCAACATTTTACAAATTTCATACAAAACAATTTCTTTTCACCTTTGTAAATTAAATAAAAATTTATAAAAATATGTATCTTTTCTCGCATAATTTATAACACATGTGTTATATTGCATTTATATTGTTAAGTGGAAAATTATAACATTGATGTTATATTATTGTTAAATGTTGTTTACTGGGTAATTCGTAATTGCACTTTTAGTATTTAAATTAGAAAGTTTCAAGATAAAAAAATTTATGACTAGTTGATAAGAAATATTTTCTATTGTTTATTTCTTATCTTTTTTTTAGTGTGATTATTTAAGTTCTTTTATCATATCCAAGGATATAGCAAAATCTACTGTAAGAATTGCTGTAAAACTTCTTACAAACTCGGTGGCATCTACAATGAGTTTTAAAGGACAGAACAAAAAAAAACCCTTTTATAAATTAAAAATACGGGAGGCTATACAGGGTAAGACTTACTCATGATATAATTTTTATACATAGATTTAAGTATTATGCAATTATTCATTATTTAATCTCTTTAGATGAAATAAATTAACTTCAGTGACACATCAGAACAGATATTTTTCTATTAATATTTTCTATTTTAATTCTTGTATCAATGCATAATTTTTTACCTCTTTTTACTATCGTGTTTTACAAGATTTCCGCTAATAAAATTAAATTCAAAACGAAGTGAAATCTGTGCAAAATTATTATTTATTTGAAGGACGAGACTGATTTTAAAGTGTGAATAAATTAGTACAAATATAAAAATTTTACTGTTTAAAATTTTATATAGGTACCCATGTACCGATAGAAGGGTTAATTGTATTTTGTACTTTTTATTGTAGAATGTGATTTCATACGTGTGTTTCAGGTTCATTATTGATTAAATTTGACAATATATTACTTTTCGAAGCAGAAGAAACCATGAAATCATGGTTGGCCAATGCCCCCTGGCGCAAACAAGATGATAAAGATGGAAAAAGAACAAAAAAAACTAGATAAGAAAGAGAGAATCCCGGAAAGTAATATTTTCATGTTTTTATATTATATAATATATATTTTATTCTTTGTATATTCTGTAATAAGTATATATTCTTTTTGTAACTACATATATAATGATCCGGTTTTTTAATGCAATGTGTATGCAATTTGTATGCAATGAAAAATAAATTGTAGTCATTTTTTTCAACTTTTAATGGAATTTTTTTTAGTTAGAAGAACCCGTTGAAAATTTTTTTATATGTGAACATTTATGAATGTACATATTTATATATGGGTTCTGCGCGTTACCTCAAGAAAGTAAAATGATCCGGTTTTTTAATGCAATGTGTATGCAATTTGTATGCAATAAAAAATAAATTGTAGTCATTTTTTTCAACTTTTAATGGAATTTTTTTTAGCTAGAAGAACCCGTTGAAAATTTTTTTATATGTGAACATTTATGAATGTACATATTTATATATGGGTTCTGTGCGTTACCTCAAGAAAGTAACGCGTTATCGTTACTTTTTGAAAAAGTAACTCAATACCGTTACCAATTTTAAAAAGTAACGCGTTACTTTTGTGTACTTGAAGAATATCATGATATATCATAAATATTTTCGTTTCAAGTCAACAATGCATCGAAATTGATTCATAGTAAGCATTGAAAATTCGTCGTAATTGAATCGTTTTGAACGTTGAAAATTCATCGAAATCGAATCAATCTGAGCATCGAAAATTCATCGAATCGAGTACCATGAATTCATCGAAATCGATGAATATTTCGATCAGTTTTCGAAACATGTTTTCGATGTCGATTTTATATCATTTCGATGAGTCATTTCTCGCTGGGTAGATGATCAAGGGACAATTGACACAAAATACAATGTACTTAACAACAGTCAGTATATATTAAAAACGATAATAATATAAAGATATTAGATCCGAGTACATTGATAGTTCTTGATGCCAGTGCTACAATCTTGCACTTACATTAGACGAGGCCAGTATACATTATCCCAACTTTATGTCTGATTTTACTCAGACTAACTCGAACATGCACTTGAATACCTCGTTATGTGTATGCCAAGATTAATTTTTTATATATAAGAATTCTTTTAAAATTAATACTCATATTTTGAGAGGGTTGTAGCCGGGAAAGCCGTGGACATTGTCGTTCCGTTCTTTTGGTACTGCGAGGAGAAGCCTCGATGACCTTCGCGAAACGGGTGTTGGATCGAGCCCGGCATTAAAATAAGTCGCGAGAATGAATGTATTCCTGCAGTCGATTAAATATAATGTCCGTAATTGTGTAATTGTTGACGCTCTCGAGTAAGGTCGTCGAGTTAGAGTTTTCTGTTTTTGCTAGAATAAGAGCAATGATCTTAGCCGGAGAAATCGCAATTTCTATTGAATAACTCATCGGATACCGCGAATAGAAGGCTCGACGACTCGCGCGCACGATTGTTGTATCGCGCTGTTAGTAAAGTAAGTTGCTACCCTGATTACGTTTCTCTTCTCTCCCGAGATGTCGTTGATTATTTATTTAAATAAATGTTGTATTTGTTTTATATTAATTCTGAGTGTAATTATTGCGTTCTCTCTCTCTCGTTCCTCGAACCTTTCCTGCTCACACGAAGAGCCCCCTCTACCTCTTTAGTGGCTGAGCTTGCCGGTTCCGCCGTCGCTATGAGAGAAAATTCCAGTAATATTTAGCGTAACGTTAGAGATATCTCGAGTATTTAGATTCGGTCTATGAGAATTAATAAAGTATCGAAGAGTGGCACGCTCTCTCGTGCCTGGCGCCCATCTTTGAGAGTCATTGAGAGAAAAATTGAGAGTAGAAAAAAGCGACGAAGTTGCCCTCGTGAGTACGGTCGCAATATAGGGTGGCCAATTTATCTGAAGACATTGAAATATCTCGAGAACTATACATAAGATAAAAAAAGAAGTGCAACGAAAGTAGCTCGACACGAAGGGGGGAATCCAATGATACCAAACTCGGCCCCTACCGCCCCCCGGGGGCGGGGTGGGGGTGGGGGACATAAGAAACTTAAATAGGAACCCCAATTTTTTATTGCAGATTTGGATTCTCCAGGAAAAAGTACGCCAAGTTGACCTACGAACTTTAACATTTTGGTTCACAGGTGGCGCTGTAATCGATAAAAATCCAAATTTATCAGAAGACATTGAAATAACTCGAGAACAAAAAAAAGGTGGCTAATGAAACTTGTTCGCTTTAAAAGCTGCCTTCCAAAGAAAGCAAACTTGACCCCCCCCCCTCTGATGGTGATTCTTGATTTGATATTATTGTTGTAATGTTTCATACGTGAAGCAATAATGGAAAGTATCGGGGAAAAAAATCATGGAGTTCATTATTAAATGTATCAAAAAATACATTTTGCGTTACCCGGGAACAACGACGTGGACGTAGTATTTTTCTGTTCCCTTTGGGGTGCTTGTTTTATGTGAGTCCACTCGTATTGTCACTCGGTATTCCGCATATTACATATCGGCATTTTATAATAGCACATAATTCTCATTAAAACTAAGAATCAAGATTAGTGACAAACACAACAAACATAAAGCAAGCACCCCGATTTGTGAGAGGCAAGGGGACTCACATAAAACAAGCACCCCAAAGGGAACAGAAAAATACTACGTCCACGTCGTTGTTCCCGGGTAACGCAAAATGTATTTTTTGATACATTTAATAATGAACTCCATGATTTTTTTCCCCGATACTTTCCATTATTGCTTCACGTATGAAACATTACAACAATAATATCAAATCAAGAATCCCCATCAGGGGGGGGGGGGGTCAAGTTTGCTTTCTTTGGAAGGCAGCTTTTAAAGCTAACAAGTTTCATTAGCCACCTTTTTTTTTGTTCTCGAGTTATTTCAATGTCATCTGATAAATTTGGATTTTTATCGATTACAGCGCCACCTGTGAACCAAAATGTTAAAGTTCGTAGGTCAACTTGGCGTACTTTTTCCTGGAGAATCCAAATCTGCAATAAAAAATTGGGGTTCCTATTTAAGTTTCTTATGTCCCCCACCCCCACCTCGCCCCCGGGGGGCGGTAGGGGCCGAGTTTGGTATCATTGGATTCCCCCCTTCGTGTCGAGCTACTTTCGTTGCACTTCTTTTTTTATCTTATGTATAGTTCTCGAGATATTTCAATGTCTTCAGATAAATTGGCCACCCTGTATATATACATATGTATTTAATATAAGATAAGAGGTACAGCGGAAAGCGGAGGCGATTCGAAAATCGGCCGAAAGTTACATACACTTTACGTATGTTCACTTTGTATCACTTTGTACTGGCAACTTTAATAATTAATAATCAGTTACTTTCCGTGGTAATATATTACGATTTAACTCGTGATAGTACTGCGACAGTTTTTTTAAATGTACGTCATATCGGTCAGCAGTCGGTGTAGTATTTAGAATAATAATTTTATTTAATATGGATTTAAATGATGACTGCTCGGTTTATTGGTGAACAGGGTGAGAGGAGAAGTGCGACTAGCGTCCGCCCTTCAACATCAAAACAATCCACAAGGCTGCTTTCACTAACCGTTTAATATTAACGCGTCAATTTTAGAACAAGGTACTTATTTTTTATTCATTAACGCGATCGCATATTACAAAGCAAAATTATTAAATAAATGTAAAACAGTTACTTTTTATGGTAATATATTAATTATGCGCGGTGCGGTGTTGTGAGGGAGACAGCGAAAGCTAGACGTAAATGATTTGAAAATCAACCGAAAGTTGCACAGTCCCCCTCACCTGACCGCTCCGCCTGCAGTCAAAATGCCCCATTACAGTCGAATGGCATATTGTACTGCGCGCGGAGCAGTGAGGTGAGGGGAACTACGGAAGTTAGACGGAGACGGTCGAAAATCAACCGAAAGTTGCACTGACTCCCTCACCTCACCGCTCCGCCTGCAGTCGAAATGTCCCATGGCAGTCGAATGGAATTATTCTGCGCGCGGAGCAGTGGGATTAGGGGAACAGCGAAAGTTAGACGTAAACGATTCGAAAATCAACCGAAAGTTACACTGTCCTCCTCATCTCACAGCTCCGCGTGAAATACAAATGTCCCATGTCAGCCGAATGGCATTGTTCTGCGCGCGGAACGGTGAGGTAAGGTGAGATGAACAGCGAAAGCTGAACATAGGCGATTCGAATCAGTCAAAAGTTACATTTGCCCACCCCTCCCCACCTCATCTCATCGCGTGCATTGCAAGTGGTAGATAATGATCGAATGGCATTGTACTGTGCGCGGTGCGGTATAGTAAGAGGGATAGCGAAAGCTGGACGAAAACTATTCGAAAATCAATCAAAAGTTGCACTCCTCTCACCTCACTGCTCCCGCTCACAGTCCACATGCCCCATGACTCCCATGACATCGAGCGGTATATACTAGCGTCACATTTGCCTCTTGCGGCAGGAATGTCAGAAGGACATCGAATGGAATGTGGTCGACGATAATAATGATAACGACAATGATGATAACGACAATGACAATGACGACGACGTATTTTAAAAAACCTTTTTAAAAAAAAGGTAGAAAAAAGCGCTAAGAGTGGGTGTTGATGGTCAAAAAACCATTTGGGCCAGTTCCTCCAACGCCAATTACTTAATCGACTGTGAAACTGACCAATCACATTTGCTGTTAATATCTAAGAGGTATACTATCTTTACACTTATTTAATTCTAATGACATGTATCATTTGTGTAAAAGATTTGATATCAACAGTCGGCGTCAAATTAAACCGTCTGGGCCAGTTAAATTCTAAAATAAAAAGTAAAACACAAGTGGTACCTTTAATCTTTAAGAACCCATATAGTACTATTATTTAAATTCTACTAAATTAAAAAGTAAAACCCATGAGGTATCATCTTTATCTTCATACAATGAAACCTAAGTATATGCCTATAAACTTACATTTTAAAAAAAAAGTTAGAAAAAAGCGCTAAGAGTGGGTACTGCTGGTCAAAAAACCATTTGGGCCAGTTTCACCAACGTCAACTACTTAATCGACTGTGAAACTGACCAATCACATTTGCTGTTTAGTAGAACCATCTTTAAAAACCTACATGATTTTATCCTTACTTACTTAATTCTAATGACAT
>NW_017275098.1:20161-23940 GCF_001594065.2 Cyphomyrmex costatus
AACGATAATAATGTAAAGATATTAGAGAGATCTGAGTACATTGAAAGTTCTTGATGCCAGTGCTATAATCTTGGATGTGACTAATGCAAAGCTCGTCGACAATAATGTTGCCCTAAATAAAAGTACATTAAATTCTGAAGGTAATATGATGCAACCGACAATTATGACGTTAGAAAACAAACTGATATATTATTGAAGGTGCCAGTTCAAAGTGAACATTCATAAAATGTATATCCTTTTGTTGCATATATACGTAATAATGATCTAACAACACATGCACACTAGATGTTTATAATAATAATGTTAAATCATTATTATTTCGTATATATGCAATAAAAGAATATACATTTTATGTATGTTTACTTTGAACTGGCACTTTCAATAGTATATGAGTCATTTTTCATGGTAATAATGTATAATCCTCACAATATTAGTTACTGTTGGACAGTACGCAGTGTGGAACGCAATTCGGATGTCTCTAATAATGATAAGGATATTCAGTATAACAACACTTTATTTGTGAACACGTTATTACAGAGATAGCTACGTTAGCGCGCGTCCGTACAAGCGACATGAACGAAAGTGAAGAAGAACTGGTGAAGAGAGGGGGCGAGCATGCGCGAGCGTCGCATGTGGAGTCGAGGGGAACCCGAGGCATCGAAATCGATTGCATCGATTTCGATCTCACAATTTAGAGATTTATATTCGAGCGGTGGGGAATTTATAGTAGTACCAACACCATCCCTCAAATTCGAATACGCGAGATGTCGATGACCTTTATTCCGATCCCGTCGACGCAGAAGTGATGTTTAGCACTTGGTAAAGCCTTTGTCAACACGTCGGCTCTCATTTCCTCCGTTGGCGTATACGTGAGTTCGATTTCATGCTCCGTGAAGGCTTGCCTAATGAAATGACATTTAATGTCTATGTGCTTCGAGCGCGAGTGATATACTGGATTGACGGCAAGCTTCCCTGCGCTCTGATTGTCGTTGTGGAGTAATACCTTCGCGAAAGAAGTCATACCCACTTCCTTCAGGAATCCAGATAAGTAGATGGCCTCTCGTGCGGCCTCGCTAAGAGCGGTGTACTCCGCCTCCGTTGATGAGAGGGCCACTGTTCTTTGTTTCTTCGCCTCCCAGGATATGGCCGCGTTAGCTAATAGAAAGGCGGTTCCGGTATATGATCGACGATCCAGGCTGCAATTTCCCCAATCGGCGTCAACGTATCCGGTAAGGTTCTTGCCGCTTTTTGTGAACGTCAGGCCGTGGTCGAGAGTTCCTTTTAGGTATCTAAGTACTCTCTTAGCGCATGACCAGTGGGCCATTGTGTAGCACGAATTGAACTGGCTCAAGGCGCTCACTGCGTAAGCGATGTCTGGACGAGTACCTTGCGCGATGTACATCAGGGATCCTACGAGTTCCTTGTATGGAATTTCGGGGTCGTTTGTGGCTGTGTCGTCCTGGACGCTGTGAAGTTTGAATTTTTACACAAATGATACATGTCATTAGAATTAAATAAGTGTAAAGATAGTATACCTCCTAGATCTTTAGAGATAGAATTTAATTGGCCCAAACGGTTTTTTTATCAAAAGCACGCACTCTTATATATTTTATGGAAAAAATCCATATTATATGACAAGATAATGAAATACAACGAAAAAGATGAGTAGTGAGGATGGGAGGAGGGAGAAGAAGAAGAGGGAGGAAGTGCAATGTATCGTAGAATTTAACTGGCCCAAACGGTTTTTTATCAAAATACGGATAACATCACGTAGGTTTTTAAAGATAGTTCTACTAAACAGCAAATGTGATTGGTCAGTTTCACAGTCGATTAAGTAATTGGCGTTGGTGAAACTGGCCCAAATCGTTTTTTGACCATCAACACCCACTCTTAGCGCTTTTTCCTACCTTTTTTTTAAAAAGGTAAGTTTGTATGGTGAAACTGGTTAAACTAGATATAAAGGAAGAGAGATAAAGAGATAGAGAAAAACATGTTGGTTTAATACATTTTTATTGCAATATTTGACTGTTTATTTGAATGTTTACAAGACACAGAAATTACAATTTAACTTGGCGCCGACTATTGATATCAGATCTTTTATACAAATGATATATGTCATTATAAGAAGGTAAAGATAGTAATACATGGGTTTTACTATTTATTTTTTCAAGTACAAATTATACATGTTAAAAATAGTATCACATAGGTTTTTAAAGATAGAATTTAACTTTGCGCCGGCTATTGATATCATATCTTTTATACTTGTTCCGGAATAGGATAGGTTTCGCGCTACAAAAGCCGAATAAAGGATCGATTGCGCCATCCATCGATTCTGTCCGTGAATCTTTCGTCGCACTCACCGCACCGTCTTGCGAATATCATTACTACAATTTAGCCGCATATTTGGATACCGATGTCGCTGTCGTCCTGCCGATTCGTCGCGCTAATCGCGCAGCGCGATTCTCCCCTCAGACACAAATCAGTACTTGCCGTGTCAAGTCGTGCTCTCAATTACTCGTCGAAAGCAGCAGCTTTCTTTCTACGGGTTCGCTACCGCGACTCGTTACTTTTGTACGTCTCATCACGGCTACCGTCGTGTATGAGTCTCGGCGTATTAACAGCAGTTAATCGTCTCTCTCGCAGTGCCACGCGAATAACACTTCGTTTACTTGTGAATAAAGCTTGCATACAACAAGTTAAAAGAGGAGTGCTCAGTGGTCTCAACCATCCAGTCCACCAATCCATTCCGTCATTTGAGATCTCAGTCGAGATCGAAACAGCGATTCACACAACCACGAACAATACAGATAATACATGTCATTAGAATTAAATAAATAATAAGAATAATAAGAATAATAACACGTAGGTTTTTAAAGAAAATATGGTAGAATTTAATTTGACGCCGACTGTTGATATTAAATCTTTTACACAAATGATACATGTCATTGGAATTAAATAAGTGTAAGGATAGTATCTCTTAGACCTCTTAGATCTTTAGAGATAGAAATTAACTGGCCTAAACGGTTTTTTATCAGAGGCACGTACAATTAGCGCTTTTTTTACCTCTTTTTTAAAAAAGATAACATAATGAAAGAGAGTAAAATACAGCGAAAAAGATGGATAGTGGGAGTGGGGAGTGGGGAGAAATAAAAAAAATATAAATTTGCACTTTTCTTTTTCACAAATGAAAATGAGAAAATTGTTTATACCTTACCAAGTTTAATTCTATCACATTTGCTGTTTATTATACTATTTTTATTATTAATATATGTAATATCAACGCGTCAATTTTAAAACAACATTAATTTTTTTATATTCGTTAACGCGACCACATATTAAATAAAGATAAAACAGTTACTCTTCGTGGTAATATATTATGCGTGGTGCGGTGTTGTGAGGGGGACAGCGAAAGCTAGACGAAAACGATTCGAAAATCAACCGAAAGTTGCACTGTCCCCCTCACCGCTCCGCGTGCAGTCGATATGTCTCATGACAATCGAATGGTTTAAATATCATAGCAGTAAGCAGTAGGGAGTATTTAAAATAATTTTATTTGAAACATGTATTTCAAATATATATATATATTTAATAAGTGATGAGAGATGCTACGAAAAGCGAATGCGATTCGAAAATCGGCCGAAGGTTACATACACTTTACGTATGTTCCCTTTGTACTGGCAAACTTTAATTAATAATCAGTTACTTTTCGTGGTAATATATTAATACAATTTAACTCGTGATAGTACTGCGATAGTTTTAAATATACATCATATCAGTCA
>NW_017275098.1:24577-29264 GCF_001594065.2 Cyphomyrmex costatus
ATATATATAAATATATATATATATGGAATAATATGAGATAAGGGGTACAGCGGAAAGCGGAGGCGATTCGAAAATCGGCCGAAAGTTACATACACTTTTCGTATGTTCACTTTGTAATGGCAACTTTAATTGATAATCAGTTACTTTTAGAGGTAATATATTATTAAATTGTGATAGTACTGCGATAATTTTAAATATACTTCATATCGGTCAGCAGTCGGTAGTATTTAAAATAATAATTTTACTTAATATGTATTTATGACTGCTCGGTTTATCGGTGAACCGGATAAGGGGGGGACGTGCGACTAGCGTCCGCCCTTCAAAATCAAAACAATCCCAAGGCTTCTTTCACTAACCGTCTAATATTAACGCATTGATTTTAGAATAACATATTTATTCTTTATTATTCGTTAACGCGATTGCATATTACAAAACAAAGTTATTAACAAAAATAGAACAAATAAAGGACTCTTTCTTTAAAAAACATTATAAACGTGGAAATGGCATTGTAAGAGTCAAACGAAAAGAAAATTAACAACAAATTAATACATATATTCTAAAATGAACTTATAAAATTTACATAAATGTAACGATTAAAAAAAACAGATGTTAATTACATTACTAGTTTCGACCACCAAATCTGGTCCTCTTCAGATGAAACACTTTACGTTGAAATGTACATAATTATGGACAAACATCAATACAAAAGAAAATCTTGTGCATAGTTAAATACATAGTTAAGTTATTAAATAAATGTAAAACGGTTGCTTTTCGTAGTAATACATTATGGGCGGTGCGGTGTTGTGAGGGGGACAGCGAATTCTAGACGTAAACGTTTCAAAAATCGACCGAAAGTTGCACTGTCCCCCTCACCTCACCGCTCCGCGTGCAGGCCAAATGCCCAATGACGATCGAATGGCATTGATCTGTGCACGGTGCGGTGTGGTAAGGGGGACAGTGAAAGCTAGAAGTAAATGATTCGAAAATCAACCGAAAGTTGCACTGTCCCCCTCACCGCTCCGTATGCAGTCGAAATGTCTCGTGACAGTCGAATGGTTTAAATATAATACCAGTCAGCAGTCGGGAGTATTTAAAATAATTTTATTTAAAACATGTATTTCAAATATATATATATGTATTTAATATGAGATGAGAGATGCAGTGGAAAGCGGAGGCGATTCGAAAATCGGCCGAAAGTTACATACACTTTACGTATGTTCACTTTGTACTGGCAACTTTAATTAATAATCAGTTACTTTTCATGGTAATATATCAATGCAATTTAACTCGTGATAGTACTGCGATGGTTTTAAATATACGTCATATCGGTCAACAGTCAGTAGAATTTAAAATAATAATTTTATTTAATATATATAAGTGATGACTGCAGGGTTCATTATCGGTGAGCCGGGTGAGGGGGTGACGTGCGACTAGCGTTCTTTGTACATCAAAACAATCCCCAAGGCTGCTTTCGCTAACCGTCTAATATTAACGCGTCAATTTTAATACGACATATTTTTTATTCGTTGACACAATCGCATATATAAAACAAAATTATTAAATAAATGTAAAACGGTTGCTCTTCGCAGTAATATATTATGCGCGGTGTGGTGTTGTGAGGGGGACAGCGAAAGCTAGTCGTAAATGATTCGAAAATCAACCGAAAGTTGCACAGTCCCCCGCGCCGCTCCGCGTGCAGTCGAACGAAATGTTCCATGACAATCGAATGGCATTGTTCTGCGCGCGGAGCGGTGAGGTGAGGGGGACAGCGAAAGTTAGACGGAGGCGATTCGAAAATCAACTGAAAGTTGCACTGTCCCCCTCACCACACCGCGTGCAGTTGAAATGCCCCATGACAATCGAATGGCATTGTTCAGCGCGCGGAGCGGTGAGGTGAGGGGAACAGCGAAAGCTAGACGAAGGCGATTCGAAAATCAGCCGAAAGTTGCATTTACCCGCCCCTCCTCACCTCACCTCACCGCGTGCAATCCAAGTGTTCCATGATGGTCGAATGGCATTGTACTGTGCGCGGTGCAATACGGTAAGAGGGACTGCAAAAGCTGGACGAAAACTATTCGAAAATCAATCGAAAGTTGCACCCCTCTCACCTCACCGCTCCGCTCGCAGTTCACATGCCCCATGACGATCGAGCGGTATAGACTAGCGCCACATTTGCCTCTTGCGGCAGGAATGTCAGAAGGACATCGAATGGAATGTGGTCGACGATGACAATAATAATGATGACAATAATGATGATAACGACGACGACGTATCTTAAAAATAAAACGTGAAAATTTACAGATTCGGACTTTGAGTCGTGATATCTTCGCTCGTAGGACACGTAGAGAAAAAATGAAAGCACTTTTATTATACAATTTAAGCAATTGCTATCGATTGAGCGTATATAGAACTTGATCCGTTCAGCCGTTACTGAGATCTGATCATCTCAATCCCCCGAAACTCTCAGTTTCGCGTAAAGGAGGCACGGCAGTGCCGCGGCGCTTGGCTTAGCGCCGAGACACTACCGTGTCTCCAGATAAAACGTGAAAATTTACAGATTCGGACTTTGAGTCGCGATATCTTCGCTCGTAGGATACGTAAAGAAAAAATGAAAGCACTTTTATTATACAATTTAAGCAATTGCTATCGATTGAGCGTATATAGAATTTGATCCGTTCAGCCGTTACTGAGATCTGATCATTTCAATCCCCCGAAACTCTCAGATTCGCGTAAAGAAGGCACCGCGGAGCGGTGAGATGAGGGGGACAGTGCAACTTTCGATTGATTTTCGAATATAGTTTACGTCTAAAAAATTCTTCTATTTAAATAAATTTTTTTCATTTTGTTTTTAAATTAATTGTGACATAATTTTTTTAAAGAAGTATTAAATCACTTGGTTTCGAATAGGAAGATCTTCTAATAAGAATACTTAGGTTTCATTGTATGAAGATAAAGATAGTACCACATGGGTTTTACTTTTTAATTTAGTAGAATTTAAATAATAGTACTATATGGGTTCTTAAAGATTAAAGGTAGCACTTGTGTTTTACTTTTTAATTTGGTAGAATTTAATTTTCAAAAAACTTTAGTTAATATTAAAAATAACAAAGTAAATCACTCCTTATATTCTAAAAATCAAACAATGTCCTTGAGGCAATAGGAGTCCACCGCTGGATGTAGGGTTGCAAATAAATTCCAATATTTGTCTTCTCTTACGTTTCGACTTTATTTTTTAAGTCATCTTCAGCAATATCATTAATTAAAAACGCTAACCGGAACTCATCTAAGTAAAATTATCATCCACATCAGTTATCTAGCTGAGTGAAATAATTTAGTACTTGCTCTATGAGCCCAAATCAGCGCTTACAATAAATTCCAATCTAATATACATAATACCACTCTATTTAATATAATAAAACATTTTCATAATTATTATCCAATTTTTAATGTTGCTTGTTACAAAGTTGTCTCAACTCAATCCTATTGCCTCAAGGACATTGTTTGATTGGTAGAATTTAACTTGGGGCCGACTGTTGATATCAAATCTTGTATACAGATGATCATCAAAATTAAGTAAGTAATAAGGTAGAATGATTTGACGCCGACTATTGATATCAAATCTTTTATACAAATGATACATGTTCCTACCATATACTCCTATGGTTCCCGCTCGGCTGAGCTTGATACAAATTTTGTCAACGAAAAAGTACCAAATTTAATGTAATATTTGTTATACTAAATTATAAATAAGAAATATATTATGAAATATGCTGATAAAACAGAACATATTGTCGCACAATCCATGCAAAGCTTCTTGGTAGGTTTTCAAACATATTAAGTTATGCAAGGTTATATCATTCAGCTTTGCTCGGTTTTGTGTACTTGAGTGCGTTTCGTTTTACGCTTACAGTGCTTGTAAGCATCTCTTTTCCTTGTTTTATATTTGATAGAAACAAGGATAAACTGATGCATGCACCGCGTCGATGTGTTTTGATGGTATCGATATTGATTTGATATTAGTTTTTTCACTAGGTAAATGGTATCACGAGTTATGTATCTGGAGACATGGTAGTGTCTCGGCGCTAAGCCAGGCGCAGTCTGGGACTTACATCACAAGATACAGATTTTCAATGATGTTAATATTTACAAGTTAAAATTTATTAAGTTAAAGTTACCTATAAAGTAAGAAAATGTCAAAGACGATTACCAAAGAATATTTGATATTTTAAAAAATATTTTTTTTTTTAAATAACGTTTATTTTTCATTGATTTGTTATTTGGGCTTTATTAAATACATATGCATGTAATAAAGCCCAAAATCAAATTTTTTGCTTATTTAAAAATCTTTATCATGAAAAATGTATACATTTTTTGTTAGTTATTAGAATAAAGATTTTATTTTTACAAAGTTTATTTTAATATCCCTATAAATAAAATAACAAAAAATAAAAAAAATTAGGTGGCCCTTATTCGGCTCAGATACCTTAATTATTATTTATTATAATATTACCTCGCAAATTAAAAAACCCAACAAATTTAAACCTTTGAAAACTAACCGCAAAAATTTGATCCTTCCTAAATTAAAACGATTACCTAACCACAAAATAGAAAATCCAATAAATTTCAACCTTTGAAAATTATCCCCAAAAATTTGAACTTTTCTAAATTAAAATGATTATCTAATAAT
>NW_017275098.1:29503-40796 GCF_001594065.2 Cyphomyrmex costatus
GAACGATAACGTTCGACGATTACACCCGATGCTTGAACGAAGAGATGGAAATGACGCGTAGACAGTCGTGTATACGATCGAAGTTACACCAAGTGTACACGGTGTCGGAGAAGAAAATCGCTCTGAGTCCGTACGACGACAAACGGTACGTCGTACCGGACTCGACGGAGACGTTACCGTGGGGGCATTGGCGGATACCATTGTAGTAGTATAGTTTGCGATTTTTATACGTGTTTTAGACTTAGCATTTACTTTTACTTATATACGTAATTTTATACTTTTATATACGTAATATTATACTTTAATTCATATATGTATTTTATACTTATACTTTAATTCTTATATGTATTTCTTAATATGTATTTTTATATTGAGTTTATATATATATATATTTTATACTTTTACTTATACTTGCACTTATACTTATACTTATACTCATACCTATACTTAAACTTTTATGTATGTATGTATTGAGTTTTATGTATGTAACGTCCGATGCGCCTACCATACGGCACCGCGTCCGTCACTACATCGCGAACACGAAATTAACTAGTGTGAGTAATACAAACACACAGAGGCTTGTAACGCGCATCTAAACGGCCGAAACCAAATCGAGCGTAACTGCGCCTGCGCCAACTACTTAAGGGTAAAAATGCAACAAGGATACAATTAGACATAAAAACACCACTACCAATAAAAAGATACTCATGAAACAATAAGATTAAGTCAGTAAAACCTGAAAAATATCGATAACCTCAGGCAGAACCTAGGAAAAACCGCGTTGCATCTCGGTAATGCACTTCCATGCAGTTTCAAACACACCGCTGGTACACCAGCGAGCATGGGAACACTTGCATATTCATCCAACAAGTAATAGCTCCGTCAACTCCGAATAAAAGGCCTAAATAAACATAGCTTCTTTCGCAAACGAACGATTCTCGGTAATCTCGCGAAGAAGCGGGCTACCGAAAACACGGGAAGAAAAACTCGCCGCATCTTTGTGTACATGTTACTCGCGCCGTAATGCAACTCACGCGGAGCCGGCGCGGCTATATGAACTCTACCGGATAGACTATCGATCTCTCGCACCCGCGCCTCAAAATTCCGTACAATTAAGGGAAAAATTAACAAATTAGAAATTGGAGAAAATTCTAGAAGATCCTTACACGGACACAAGACAGGCAAGGAAAGAACATCCCCTTACCGCGAGACGCTACCAAGCAGTCTGTATATAAACGCGCCGATTCCAGCGGAGCGTACCTATTCCCTCTTTAAAATTGAGCCAAAGACAAGGTAATTATACCTCGCGCCGACAGGCGTTTCTGCGGCTTCCTCTCTACTTGTACCATATCACAAGCCGATTCTTGTCCGCGCCCTTTGGCGTCCGGGAATCAATCTTACTTCCCTCCGATACTTAGCCAACTTTCGTCCGCGCCTTTTTGGCGTTCGAAAGTTACTGTATTAACACTCATTGCCTATCCATAATAGATATAAATCAGGGAAAACACTTAGAATAATTTCTCTCATGTTATACTTAGCATATCCCTTACCAATTAAAGAATCATTATACCTCGTTATATTCTTCACTTAAATTCAGGAAAAAAAAAACTATTAACAAGTCCTAAAAATTTCACGAAGTTGCACATTCAAATCATCCTCAGTTATTTGAGAAATTCTCACTACATTATTGAGAGAAGTTATCTCTAAACTACATTCGTATACGCTTGTAACTTACATCCGGAACCAAGAACTCTTCAGTTCTTCTCTTAACCACGAATTTTCTTTAGTAAACAATAATATCCGCTGAGTGTTCTCTTTTGTATCTGGAATCCCAAAAATTAAATTAACAAGTAGATCAATAATCATTAAAAACGTTACAATCTTGGCCGCTAGAAATTACAAACTCAGGACGGTTCTCTCTAGCCGGAGAAACAAAATATTGTTCGCGTATCGAGAATCACATCATGTCACCGGAATATTTACTCGCACTCTCGGAGTATTGATACCCGTGCTTAGAATATTCTGCATTAACCTCTGAAGGTATCTATTTCACATTCCGGTTATAGTAATTTTTTCCACGTCCGGTTTAACGAGTCTACAATTCCCGAACGATAACTAACTACAATTAGATTAGAGTAAATTCAAAAAATGCAGAAATCAGTTTCAAGCAGCCGTGCCTTCAGAACCTTTATTAAAATCAATAGATGCCAAAAAAACTCAGGAAGAGGCGAATAAGGAGCAAGAGGGGTGGCGTAAAAGTACGAATCCGGGAGGTCATCCGCGAATACACTAAGGGCGGAACTTTCGACCCGTCTATTTACTGGGCCCCAGAACCGCCAGACGTCGCTAAAACACCGGCCACGGGAAACCAAGTTCCAAAAGATCAAACCACGAAGAACCCGGCAAAATCAGTTCCGCGACCAGGGCCACGTCCTTGCACCCCTCCACCCGTATGCGTGGCGCCAACTAGGAAGCCAACTCGGCCCATGCTAATTACAAGCATTAAGAAGACGGGCGATAGTTAAAACCTATTAATATTAATAGCTAAGGCATTCTACTTGATTCTTGTTCTGTAATATAATAATCTTAAATTTATTATTGTTATATTTTCTATTCTTTCTCACCTCTATTATTCTTACAATTAAATATACAACACATATATATAAATATATACACATATTAAAAATCAATTAGTTTTAGGTTTGATTATTTCTTTTTCTTTTAATTACCCCCTCCTATCCTCCCCAAAGAGAGACGTGGATGAGTGAAGCTATATGATGAACTACGAAGGCCATTTCAATATGGTACAAGACACTGACGCTTCCTCAAATCTCTCAATTTAATTTCTAAAAAGAGGATACGATGGGCTTCTGCATGACGAATTTTGCTCAGAATTCCATTATCAATAGCCCAGGCTATAAAGACTAACTTTAAAATTAAAGACATAATATCGTGCCTTTCGGCACTGGTGACAGCAGCCTGCCTTAAATACACAAATACAGAATCAGCTGAGAAGCCGAGGCTTCACCCCGCGCGCCCCGCTCCGCGCTCGCGTTCCCCTTTCTCCCCGCGACGCGTCTCTTCCGCAGCATAAGGCATCGCGAACCAATCGGGACGTAACAGTTATACTTGATAGGCTGCTTTTAATCTAAACTATTTTCATACCTTTTACTTCAACTATTTGTTTCATCCATCGGAAGTTTTTTGAGAGCAGGCCGCCATGTTCTTTTTTGAGTCATTGACAAACTGATACTCTAAAATTACAAGCAATTATTTTTTATTGTACGGTCTAGTATAAATTTCAAATTAAATCTCAATTACCAACTTTTATATTTTGTGCACTAAGAATAACATATTGCAGTTATTTTCTAGAAAACTGTAATATACAAATTCTAATCTGTTTTACTTATATGTATGTATGTTAATTTTGAATTTGCACCTTGAATGATTTACTTTTCGTGAACATACATAATGTATGTTCACTTTGAACTGGCACATCTAGTAATATATCAGTTACTTTTCGTGGTAATGTATTATATTAGATAATATCATTTAAAATATTAAAGGTTTAAATTATTAGGTTACATTATTAGATAATCATTTTAATTTAGAAAGGTTCAAATTTTTGGGGTTAATTTTCAAAGGTTGAAATTTATTGGGTTTTTTATTTTGTGGTTAGGTAATCGTTTTAATTTAGATTTTACTTATATGTAGATATGTTAATTTTGAATTTGCACCTTGAATAAACTATCATTTACTTTTCGTGGTACATATTCAACATAGAAAATATACATAATATATGTTCACTTTGAACTGGCACATTTAGTAATATATCAGTTACTTTTCGTGGTAATATATTATGTTAGATAATATAATTTAAAGATTTTATATTATTAAGTTACATTATTAGATCTAGTAATATATCAGTTACTTTTCGTGGTAATGTATTATATTAGATAATATCATTTAAAGTATTAAAGGTTTAAATTATTAGGTTACATTATTAGATAATCATTTTAATTTAGAATGGTACAAATTTTTGGGGTCAATTTTCAAAGGATGATATTCATTGGGTTTTTTATTTTGTGGTTAGATAATCGTTTTAATTTTGATAGGTTCAATTTTTGTAGTTTTCATTTACTTTTCGTGGTACATAACATAGAAAATAACATAATGTATATTCATGTTTAAAAAGATTCAAATTTTTGGGGTTAATTTCAAAGGTTTAAATTTTTTGGGTTTTTTAATTTGCGAGATTTACTTTTCGTGGTACATAACATAGAAAATAACATAATTATATTCATGTTTAGAAAGATTCAAATTTTTGGGGTTAATTTCAAAGGTTTAAATTTGTTGGGTTTTCTAATTTGCGAGGATCTATTTTTGAACATGGCTTGACCTTTTCATTTTAATGATATGTTAGGATTAATAATATATCAGTTACTTTTCGTGGTTAATATATTATTATTAGATAATCATTTAAAAGAAATAGAAAAATGCCTAATCGAGTCTTGTACACAGGATGTTAATGTGTGTTGATACGATTTATTGAAAATATAAAATTTTTCTTACGTTTCGATCCTCGGTTTGGATCCTTATCAGAGAACTTCTAATATAGAATACACATTGTGCTACCTAGAACACTTTATATTAAAATGTACCACGAAAAGTAAATGATAGATTATTCAAGATGCAAATTCAAAATGAACATACCTACATATAAGTCAAACAGATTACAATAAAAATATTACAGTGTTCTAGAAAATAACTGCAACATACATAAAGTATATTTTCTATGTTGAATATGTACCACGAAAAGTAACTAATAGATCATTCAAGGTGCAAATTCAAAATGAACATACATACATATAAGTAAAACAGATTACAATTTGCATATTACAGTTTTCTAAAAAATTTCCGCAATATGTTATCAGCCAAAAGTTGCATTTTCCTTCTCACCGCTCCGCGTGCAGTCGAAATGTCCCATGACAGTCGAATGTTATTGTTCTGCGCACGGTGCGGTGAGGTGAGGGGAACAGCGAAAGCTAGACGAAGGCGATTCGAAAATCAGCTGAAAGTTGCATTTGCCCAACCCTCCCCTCCTCATCTCACCACGTGCAGTCCAAATGCTCCACGATGATCGAATGTCATTGTTCTACGCGCGGAGCGGTGAGGTGAGGGGGATAGCGAAAGCGAGGCGGAGGCGTATTAATTAACGTGTCGACTTCGGACAATATATTTTTATTTATTGTGATATCGTAGGTATATCTTCGGTGCATTATATTATTACATTATCATATTAATTAAACGATTCGTGCTGTTCAAATCACATTTCAAAGCGATAAAATACTAATTGGTTAGATTTCACTGTTTTAAATAATTTAAAGTCAAATTACTATAGCCTATAAAAAACTATTTAAAAAATGAAGGACTGAGTACCAGTTATGTAATTAACTCTTTAAATTTAATTCTGTAAAGGATTAAACGTTCTTTACCACTTTCATTTTTAAAAAATTAAGTTATTTAAAACAGATGTTTTAATAAAAATGGTAATTTTTATTTTAAATAAGTTTTCAAAGCTTATTTAATGTTTTTTATACCAGTCAACAGTCGGGAGTATTTAAAATAATTTTATTATTTAAAATATATATTACAAATATGTATATATGTATTTAATATGTATTAAATATGTGGTGAGGGGTACAGCGGAAAGCGGAGGCGATTCGAAAATCGGCCGAAAGTTACGTACACTTTTTGTATATTCACTTTGTACTAGCCACTTTAATTAATAATCAGTTACTTTTCGTGGTAATATATTAACAATTTAACTCGTGATAGTACTGCGATAGTTTTAAATATATGTACGTCATATCGGTCAGCAGTCGGTAGTATTTAAAATAATAATTTTATTTAATATGTATTTAAATGATGACTGCACGGTTTATCGGTGAGCCTGGCGCGGGGGGGACGTGCGACTCGCATTCGCCCTTCCATTTGATGTGTTGTTTTGATAACAATCCCCAAGGCTGCTTTCACTAACCGTCTAATATTGACACGTCAGATTTATAACAACATATTAATTTTTTTTCGTTAACGCGATTGCATATTATAAAACAAAAAAGTCAAAATTATTAAATAAATGAAAAACGGTAATTTTTCCTGGTAATATATTATGCGCGGTGCGTTGATGTGAGAGGGACAGCGAAATATAGACGGAGGCGATTCGAAAATCAACCAAATGTTGCATTGTCCCCCTCACCGCTCTGCGGGTAGTCGAAATGTCCCATGACAGTCGAATACAATTTACGTATGTCCACTTTGTATTGGCAACTTTAATAATTAATAATCAGTTACTTTTCGTGGTAATATATTACAATTTAATAATTAAAACAAGGTGAAGGACAATGAGAGTCAATTCGTAAGTACATAAAAATTATAATGTGAATTTCTAAAGAAAAAGAATACAATAAAATACTTAGCCGCTTTAGACACAATTAAAAATTAGAATATCGTTCAATATATAATAACTAGAAGTAAATGATTAACCAAAAGTTGCACTGTCCCCCTCAACGCTCCGCGTGCAGTCAAAATGTCTCATGACAGTCGATTGGTTTAAATATCATACCAGTTAGCAGTCGGGAGTATTTAAAATAATTTTATTTAAAATATATACGTATTTAATGAGATGAGGGGTGCAGGGGAAAGCGGAGGCGATTCGAAAATCGGCCGAAAGTTACATACACTTTACGTATGTTCATTTTGTACTAGCAACTATAATTATTAATCAGTTACTTTTCGTGGTAATATATTAATACTATTTAACTCTTGATAGTTCTGCGATAGTTTTAAATATGCGTCATATCGGTCAGCAGTCAGTAGAACTTAAAACAATAACATATTTAAATGATAACAGCACGGTTTATTATCGGTGAGCCGGGTGAGGGGGTGACGTGCGACTCGTGTCCGCCCTTGCACATCAAAACAATCCCCAAGGCTGCTTTCACTAACCGTGTAATATTAACGCGTCAATTTTACATATTTATTCTTTATTCGTCAAACGCAATCGCATATATAAAATAAAATTATTAAATAAATGTAAAACAGTTGCTTTTCATAGTAATATATTATGTGCGGTGCGGTGTTGTGAGAGAGACAGCGAAAGCTAGACGTAGACGATTCGAGAATCAACCGAAGGTTGCACTGTCCCCCTCACATCACCCCTCCGCGTGCAGTCCAAATGCCCAATGACGACCGAATGGCATTGATCCGTGCACGATGCAGTGTGGTAAGGGGGACAGCGAAAGCTAGAAGCAAATGATTCGAAAATCAACCGAAAGTTGCACGTGCAACTCCGCGTGCAGTCAAAATGTCTCATAACAGTTGAATGGTTTAAATATCATACCAGTCAGCATTCGGAAGTTTTTAAAATAATTTTATTTAAAACATGTATTTCAAATATATATATGGAGGGGCGAGTGGAGGAGGTCCGGTGGGTCGAAGATGTTAGAGGTGTGAGTAGAAGGTAAGAGAGGATGTTAAAATGTTGTAATAACGAAAGAATGTGAAATACAGCGAAAGAGAGGGGTGGCGGGAGTCAGTGGTGGGGGGAGGGGGAGGGGCGAGTGGAGAAGGTTCGTTGGACCAAAGATGGTGGAGGTGCGAGTGAAAGGTGAGAGAGGATGTTGAAAAGTTTAAAAATGCGGACAGAGAAGAAGGAGAAGGAGAAGGAGACGTTTCTTAATTTTTCATTAAAATCACCACTTTTCGACCGCTTATATCTCCATAACGGCTTGACCGATTTAAAATTTTTTTGGCTCAAATTACTCGTGGCGCTGCCGCCTTTCAAGACATATAACGTTCGATTCAAAATTTTTTATATTTTAGTAATTATGCACCTCCCAAAAATGGACTTTGGTGGCTCGGGATAAGAGACTTGTAGCGTCTCGCAGTTTTTGAACATGGCCGGAGACGCTACCGCGTCTCCTGATATTATTATATTATAATAATTATATTATAATATAATTGCAATATCAAATATTTTTATATGCATGTACATATTTTTCTTTTTTTTTTTAATATAATAAATCGTGCTCGTTGTATATGCAACTATTATTTTACACTGCTTCTTTATTTCCGAAACACCGATCCGATGCGAATACTCCTCCTGTCGAACCTTTTTATGCGACACGCATTTCCGACGAGCTAGACCGAGCATAAAATCAGATAGTTATACATGTGTATTATTGCTTGATGTACCATTTTATCCTGTAATATTCGATGAAAGACAAGGATAAAATGATACGTCATACGCATTACACTAAACAGATATATCACAATTATACAGACGTTGACATATACAGATTCGTGGGTCATCGAAGTATAGCAGTTCCCGTACAATTGTCAAGGTCAAGCAGCGAGGTGGTACAACTTCGGATGGGTGACCGTTTGGGAAAAATCATGAAAAAAAATTAATTCTCGAATTTAGTGCTGGAGTCCCATGAGGCGTATTATCGCGTAATCAATTAATGATTAAGTAAAACGCGAAATCACAACAGCAAGCCATTTTTTTTTATTAATCGCAATTTCACGCGTGCGAGCAATATGAGTCTCATATGAGGACGCATCTGTGTGGCGATAGCACTCACATCGTGCGAAAAATCCGCACGACGTGCACGCACTATGACATCATTGTGCGAGCATTTCGTTATGTGGAAAGTTACAAAAACACGTCACCGTAACGTTTCTGTCACCAAAAATTTGACATTTAGTCACGTGACAGCGACGTGTCAATTACGATTCGAAGATCAGTTGAGACGTCCACGGTGGGCATAAAGTCGGTTTTCGTGTTCAAAAATCGACCGACGGCTGAATTCTGAACCGATTGCAATGAATTTTTTTTTTAAATAATCGTTATTTAGTGTACTACAACGGAGACTGGCACCTTTTTTGATATAACAATTTGTTAATTAACAAAAAATCGAAATTCTTATAAACTTTTTGCAAATTTTTTTTTGTGCGTACATAAATCCTTCAGTGTTGATATACAAATGTTTTCGGGTTCGCTAATTAGGAAATCGTCACTTAAATTTCAAAATTCAAAATGGCGAATCCAATATGGTGGCTGTAAATTCTAAATGTTAGGGCAAATTTCATCAAATTTGATGTACAATGATTTTAATTATTAATATATAATAATTATAACGTAAAAATAATGAAAAGTACACAACACACAATTTTAATGAGAGTACCTAACAAATACTCGCGTTTAGCGTTACCCGGAACTAAGGATGAGGACGTAGCGAGCTTATAGTTCCATTTTTGGGGGGTTCTTTTTGGTTTTTTGTTTTTTTTTTATTTTTTATATTTAAATTTTGTTTTGTACCTTTAAAAATATGTTTTTGTATTTTTTAAAGTGATTTTTTCCTTAAAGAATTTTAAAAAATTTCAGTATTTATTATATATATTTTAATAATTTTTTTGCATCGTCTGATAATTCATTTTTTTTTTATCTTATTTTAATCTTAAACTACTGATCAATGGATCAGATGAAATTAAAAGATAATGAATAACATCTTCGTTATTGTTGCGTCGAGATGACCACCTGCTATTACAACCTCGGACATTTCGGAATACTTTGTTGTTTGCCTCTTGCGCTTCCTCCGAATAGCGACCAATCGATAAAAATGATGACATTATTATGTCACCACCGTGTATTAAAACTTTATGTACAGTTGGTGGCATAAAGTACCAACTGTATAAGTCAACGTACAATTGAGCTGTTTCTAAAGCATATTGATTGAATTTCGCAGCATCAATTTCTTGGCCGCTAGCGAGTACTTGCAAGATGATTGCAAACCGCGTCACTAAACGTTCATCCAATTGACAGATCTCGGCTACGATTTGCGGTTTCGAAAAGAAACGTCTAGCAGTATTCCCAGTATTGGTATTTCCTGCACCTTGTTTTACCACGTCAACAATGATGCCAAGAGCTTCTTTCAAAGAACGTTGAATGAATTTTTTTCTATTTTTCTTGGCACTTTTATTTTCGTCACCTCTAGCACTACTTTTCTTAAAATCCATGTTGTAAGCAATATAGAGTAAGCACTCCATAAAACGGATTTTGCAGTATAGAGATGATAATCCCAATTTATAAAATTCAAAAAATAATTAATACAAAACAGGGCTACGAGCCAACATTAGTTCAAATATAAAGGTCTTAGTAATAAACCGCCATTAATTAAAAATAAATAAATATAAAGTTTAATAAAATATAAAAACAAACGTTTCGACCTTAATTAGGTCATTTTCAATGTTAATTCGCAAATATCGTTAACGATGTACAAACAATGATATTATAAAAATTCAAACGAATACATATGTAAAAATATCAATCAAATACAAAAAATATGTATATAAATTCTGTGATATGGGTATTTTTAATCTCACTCGCTATTGAAGACATAATCATATCGGCGTGAAATGGCAAGAGTCCATCAACAAAGCAAGACATCAAATAATGTAAATTGTGAAAAACTCCACATTTCTAAATCAAATAGTAATAAAACAATGTCAGTAATAGATAAAAATAATAAAAAAAGAAGAAATATAACGAAAAGAATATAATATAAGAGTCAATTGATCAGTAAAAAAGTCAATAAACAAGGCTATAAATTGAAATGAATATAATATAAAACTACAACAAAAGTCACTTATATCCATTTTGTTAATTTAGTAACAATTAAATTAAAAGAAAATCAATTACCTTGTAAAATTGTATCAAAATATAATTATGATTAATATAAGTTAGAACAATGCGAAGAGAGACCCATTTTAAGATGTTGATAATAAACAATTTAAAATCAGAATAACCGAACATCTCAAGTACAAAGGAAATACAAATGCAAATAAGGGGAAAATTAGGAAGGGGTAAAAGTGTAATAAAGTGGGAATACAAGTGAAAAAGATAAGGAAATTGACGAAGGAGAAAGAGAGTTTATTATCTGAGAATAAGATTCTGGTAAAGCCTCTGTATCATTTTGTTTATTAAGACCCTGTTTTTGTCTTTTGATGTGAATCATTTCAGACACCAATCTCTTATTGTAAGACGATTCAATGTCTAAAATTTGGACATCATCTCATTTAAAATTGTGGTCAAAGTTAATACGATGGTCAGTAATAACAGAAGGAGAACCTGTCCTTTTTCTAATGTCAGACATATGTTCTTTTAGTCTGGTACTCAGTTTTCTTTTTGTTTGACCAACGTAGCTGGCTTCACAATCATCACAGGTAATCT
>NW_017275098.1:40985-44834 GCF_001594065.2 Cyphomyrmex costatus
TCACTCGCTATTGAAGACATAATCATATCGGCGTGAAATGGCATGAGTCCATCAACAAAGCAAGACATCAAATAATGTAAATTGTGAAAAACTCCACATTTCTAAATCAAATAGTAATAAAACAATGTCAGTAATAGATAAAAATAATAAAAAAAGAAGAAATATAACGAAAAGAATATAATATAAGAGTCAATTGAACAGTAAAAAAGTCAATAAACAAGGCAATAAATTGAAATGAATATAATATAAAACTATAACGAAATTCACTTATATCCATTTTGTTAATTTAGTAACAATTAAATTAAAAGAAAATTAGGTTAAGTTCTATACATATCACGCACTATTACTACAAATGCGTTCCGATTTTAACTGCTGTCAGTTCTACTTTACCGTTATAAATGATTAAAATTTTTTTGGTTACCGATAACCATTATAAACGAAAAAAATCGTTTTTGGTTACGAATAACCAATACCGATGATAGAAATTATTTTAATTGCGAATAACCATTATGGATGATAGAAATTGTTTTCGGTTATCAATAATGATTTTCGACGACCAAAATTTTATTTTGGTTATCGAGAGAATCAATATCGACAGTTAGTAATTTACCAATAAAGATAAAATAACGAAACGTTTGTTTTTATATTTTATTAAACTTTATATTTATTTATTTTTAATTCATGACGGTTTATTACTAAGACCTTTATATTTTAACTAATGTTGACTCGTAGCCCTGTTTTGTATTAAATATTTTTTAAATTTATTGAGCCTTGTTATTTACATATTTTTTATAAAATTCAGTTTTTCGTGGTAAGGTACTTATAATATCTAATTTATTCATTTGCGTGGGTCTAGCCCCACATATATTGCACGAGTTGCTCGACTTTTGATTAGTTATAACATTACTCGTTTTCCCATCGATCATGGTGCACTGTAAGTCATGAATTACAGAAAATGAAACGTTATCAATAGTTACAAATATGGGATGAAGAGCTTTTATTTTTTCTGTGTAATTATACTCATTTAGAGTGTTGATCGCATTTTCTGTTATAAATTCAAATTTAATCGGGCGACAAAATCTGATTGACGACGGTCGATCGTTTATCCATATAATTTCACTATCAAACCTAAGTTCCAAAGGGACAAACGATATACGGAATCATCAGATTTATTTGGGTGTTCGTCAATTTTGTTACTCGTTCCTGCACCAGCATCGTCTATATTAACTACTTTAAAACTCGTTGCCTCTTTATTAATATCTTCGACCCTGTTTTGTTGAAGAACTTGTTGACAAATGTGATCAACGAAGGATAAACACACCATTTATGACACGTGATTTATGACACCATGTCGCGGCACTGTAATACGCGATCCCGCCACGAGGCGGACACGCTTCCCGTAATAAGGAAACACTCAACCCTGTACTAAATTCCAGGTATGTCCAGATATAAAACGTATTTGGTCATATTTGTACAAATATGGACATATAAGTATTTATTTGGACAAAATTTGAGGCATATAAAAATCAAATATAGTTATATTTGGATTCCCAATTTGTAGACCATAGTGGGATTTTAAAATAAAAATCTATTTTGTGAATGCTTGTAATTTCAGATATTTAAAAATTTGTCCTGAATTTACGATTAAATTATATCTGATTTTTATTTGGAAATATACAGGGTATCCCAGAATAAGTGTCAAAAATTACACGAACAGGTAGAGCGGATTGAACTGAGTCGAAAAGTCCTTTACTGTTTTGCAATTTTCGCAATAGTCAACGAGATAATATTTGGTAAAAATTACCAAATACGTGCATCCGCCCGTCCTACTACTGCCAACAGTGTACGCCCATGATAGCTCGTCGGCGCACGGACCGCGGAGAGCGGGGATTGCCTGGCGAGCCCCAAACGTCGTGACTCCACGCAATCCCCGCTCTCCGCAGTCCGCGCGTCATCGAACTATCATGGGCGTACACTGTTGGCAGTAGTAGGACGGGCGGATGCACGTATTTGGTAATTTTTACCAAATATTATCTCGTTGACTATTGCGAAAATTGCAAGACGAGGAATATTATGACGACGTATGGCAGATCTGCAAAAAAAAGAGGTTGAAGATATCGAGCTGGACACTACAGACTATGACGAGAACGTACGGTGGATGGGGCAGCAGCTCGTTAGCCCAATTCGGCCAATTTGGCCGTGGCACCGACCGATATTGCTCTTTTTCCATTTTTGTAAAATCCGCGGACACGCCCGCTTTCACACGCGGTCAAAACAAAACTACGAGTCCGATTCGGCTGAAATTTTGACAGTAGCCGTCTACGATTAATTATATGAAAGTAACAAATAATAGAATCTTATTTTACGACCGTACATTGTTAAACAATAACAAGAAAGAAGGAAGCACAAAGCGAAGAACGTTAGTAAATTTCTCTTGCGACAGAAAAGCCATCGGGCGTTGAGGCTAAGTACTCGGACCACCCTCGTACATTATACATACCTCAATTGTGCATTATTTATATTATATGATATGGTTGGTTTAGGATATCACTTACTTTTCAGAGTACAATTATATCACAAATATATGTAAAAAAAATAACGAAAGAGTGAAATACGGCGAAAGAGAGAGGTAGTAGAGGTGGTTGGTGGAGAGAGGGGGAGGAGATCCGGTGGGTCGAAGGTGGTGGAGGTAACTGTGAAAGATATTGCGAAGAATATTATTACGTCGACTCGCCATCAGAGGTCTATTCAATTGATATTCGTTAAAATTTCTCGCAAGTGCTGAAATACACGTATGTACTGTCCCCCTCACCGCTCCGCGTGCAGTCTAAATGCCCGATTAAAGTCGAATGGTATTGTTGTGCGCACGGAGCGATGAGGTGAGGGGAACAACGAAAGTTAGACGGAGGCTATTCGAAAATCAGCCAAAAGGTGCATTTTCCCCTCATCGCTCCGCGTGCAGTCGAAATGTCCCATGACAGTCGAATGGCATTGGTTTTTTCCGTGATGCGATGTGATGAGGGGGACAGCGAAAGCTACACATAAACAACGTGTGCAATCGAAATGCCCTATTACAGTCGAATGGTATTGTTCTGCGCACGGAGCGGTGAGGTGAGGAGAACAGCGAAAGCTAGACGAAGGCGATTCGAAAATCAGCTGAAAGTTGCATTTGCCCAGCCCTCTCCACCTCATCTCATAGCGTGCAGTCCAAATGCTCCACGATGATCTAATGGCATTGTTCTACGCGCGGAGCGGTGAGGTGAGGGGGATAGCGAAAGCGTATATTATGATTATTTATGTCTGAAATTTTGTAGTATGTGCGTAACATAAACTATAGCATGTTTAAGCGCTAATATCGTTGTAAGCGCGTTCTGAATACGGGGGTCTATGTTTAAAAAACGCATCGCCATTAGTACCTCTAGGATGATGTGAAAAACTATAACAACGGAAAGCGGAGGCGATCGGTCAAAAGTTATACACACTTTATGTATGTTCATTTTGTACTGGCGACTTTAATAATTAATAATCAGTTACTTTTCGTGATAATGTATTATTACAATTTGACTCGTGATAGTACTGCGATAGTTTTAAATATACGTTATATCGGTCAGCAATCGGTAGTATTTAAAATAATAGTTTTATTTAATATGTATGTTAAAAAGTTGTAACGAAATACGGCGCAAAAGAAGGGTGGTGAGGGTGGGAGGAGGGGCAGGGGAAGGGCCGAGTGGAGGAGGTCCGGTGGGCCGAAGATGGTAGAAGCGCGAGTGAAAGGTGACAGAGGATGTTAAAAAGTTGTAATAACGAAAAAGAGTGATTTATGGCGAAAGAAAGGGGCGGTGGGGGTGG
>NW_017275098.1:45197-78024 GCF_001594065.2 Cyphomyrmex costatus
ATAATTGTTTTATTTCTAATTTAAATAATTATTTAAGCATAAATTATATATTTTACAATTTATGAAATTCATATATACTTGTTCGAATATTTAAGTCGTCTTTTGTAATTGCCGTTAAAAATATGAACATATAATAAAAATTCGTCAATTCCTTTGACTTTTTAAAATTTTATTTTATCAACATATGATTAAAATTATACATGATTCATAATAAAAATAAAAACACTTTTTTCGATTTTTGAAATTTTACTTTATCTACATATAGATATCATAATATTGCTCAATACGTTGATGCAACACACGGTACATTTTTTTTGTTAAAATAATTTTTGTTCAGGTCCTAAATCGCCTCTAAACTATTATCGTATTACTCTTAAATACAGAATAGAAAAACTTTTAATTTTTTAATACTTTTGTCATTTCGTTAAAAAGTATGTAAAATATTCTTAAGGATTAAATCAACATCAATGCGTGTGTTATTTATGTAATAGAGCTAGTTATGCATTATCAAAATTCTCCGATAAGAAATGCGCAAATGTATAAGCGGGAATACATTTCGCGATTCATCTCGCGCAGTGAATAACGCAGTTGCATTCCGGAAGACGGCGCCGTCGATACCAATCCGAAGTTCTCCGATCTCAGCCGGCACCAGCTGCGTGGTCCGTATCACAAACGTGCAAACGCACTCACGCGCTCATTCTCACACCCGCCCGCATGTGAAGAAAGCCGAACTGGTGCGTATGCGATTCTCCTCGGGAGCCCCAATCTCCCGCAGAAGAAGCCGCGTTAATTAATAGTTGCGGCCGATCGCGATACCGCCGTCGAACTATAAAGATAACAATGCGCGTTGTTGTGGGTGAAGCCCGAAACTGATTTTAAACTCGACGTACGTTAAATAGCTCTGCGAATAGATAAATAGTTTTTATATTAGAAACGAAAATACAAATTGTAATAATTGTTGTAATATTTCATATAAAAAGAATAAAACGGCTAATTGTTGTAATATTGTTGTAATATTTTATTTAATCCATTAAATAAAAATATCCATTGAAAATATATGTATATAATAAATATATTCTTGTTATATTTATTTAACGTATAGTGCTGAGCATTAATTTGCATTAATGGATCATAGTAGTGGCTTGACTTATCGACGCTGCAGGAATATATATAATTTAATATATATTCCTGTGTGTGTGCAGCATCGATAAGTTAAGCCACTACTATGACCGAGCAAATTAATGCTCCGCACTGTACACTACCAGAAAATTTTTCTATACATAATATTAAATTTCACATATTGTCCAATTATATTCTTATATTCAATTCCACATAAAGTCCAATAATCCTGGGTAAGGGCCAAATGCGGTTTTATCTAATGGACGACTATATACGTATATATTACACAAATTTTGTAAATCAAAATATGTCCAGCACTTATTGCAGTATGGAAATGCTAATATGACCAAATATAATTTAGAATTCTCAATAGATCCAAGTCTAATTCATATACGACAATGCTGATAGGTCCAAATTATACTAGAAATTTTAGTTACGTGTAAATATAAGTCATACTTGGAAATGCTATTATATCCAAAAATATGTGGAATACCAGATACTTCCAAATATATAAATTATTTTTTGGATATATTCGGCATTCCAGAACAACTTGGGCACATTAGCATTTCCAACAACGAGATAGATTTGGACATATTTAGAATTCCACACTCAATTGGAACATATCAGCATTTCCAATTAAGAGTATGATTAGGATATATCTGGAATTTCAGATAATTTGGAATATATTCGCTTTTACAGATAACAATTAATTTTGGCCAAATATAATTTTCCAGGTATGTATAAATTTGGTTATATCTGGCTGTCCACTGCACAAAACCGCATTTGGTCAAATATATACCAACTCTTATTGGAACTTATTTGGAATTTAGTGCAGGGAAGTGTCCTATAAGGAGGCGTGTGCAAATCATACATATAATGATGTGTTTATCCATCGTTGATCATTTGTTCTTGACATTGATTTTGGATAACTTTCTTTCTTAGTTACGTCTTTTTTTGATACTAAACTGAATATTTTGATTGAATATATCGGTTTTTATTTTATATATCAGAAATGGAGAAGTTCGAAATTCAACAACGTTTATTGTGTTCTTGATTATGGAACGAGACTAAGAAAAAAGAATACATTGAAGTAATAATTAATGAAATTAGTGTAAATTTCACTTCTTATAATCAAAATCAACTTGCTCAAATTCGGAGTAAAATTACAAATAACTTTTTACCGGCTTATATTCGGAAATGGAATTCGGTATTTCGTATAAGAAGTCGATTTGAAAAAAAGTATCAACACTTTTTAAATAATGATTTTCAAGTTGATTTTGTTTTAAATTTGTCTGAAGTTGTAGAGGAAACATCAATAGTTTCTAATACTTTTACATCTGTTTCAGATTCAACAGATTTGTCTACTCCAAAAAAAGGTCGCCCTCGTATATCTTATGAAGAATCCTCAGAAAACATTTGTATATCAACACTGAAGGATTTATGTACGCACAAAAAAAATTTGCAAAAAGTTTATAACAATTTCGATTTTTTGTTAATTAACAAATTGTTATATCAAAAAAGGTGCAGGTCTCCGTTATAGTACACTAAATAACAAGTATTTAAAAAAAAAATTCATTGCAATCGGTTCAGAATTCAGCCGTCGGTCGATTTTTGAACACAAAAACCGACTTTATGTCCACCGTGGCGTCGCTGCAACGTAGCATGCGACGAGTTGGCATGTCACAGTGACGTGTTTGCCACGTACGGTGCCCCTGCCTGCACCATACGTAACAGAGACGTGCCATTTTGGTCGCAAAGTCACAGAAAATATGATACATCTTTCGAACGTCGCTATTGCTGATTCACACTGCATCCGATTTTCATCGTACGACGACTCTGCAACCAATCAGAAAAATCGTATCATCGATACGAAGCAAAATTTTGTTTCCTGATTGGTTGCAGAGTCGTCGTACGACGAAAATCGGATGCAGTGTGAATCCAGCATATGACGTAACATAAATAATTTGACTGTTTTTGTTTTAGCTGTTTGTCAACTTTTTAGGATATTGTTGTTTATATTTTAAAGATGAACAATATTTTCTCTTATTTTATCTTTATTTAATAAAATTTCATGTAACACGTAATTGTCACGACGCAAAGACGTTATATAGAATTCTATATTACAATTGTTATATATAAATATATATAATAATAGTTATTATTATTATAATATTTTATTAATACCTTTGCAGACTTCCAACTGAAGCTGATGTCGGAGATTAATGCGAGCCTTAATCTTCGACATCAGCTTCAGTTGGAAGCCTGCAAAGTTACCAGACCGGTATAGTTAATAATCGAAGCTTGGGTGGCCCTTATTATAATAAATAGGTTACACTTTTGAGGCTTTCACGGGTATTTTCTTCAATTATACCAGAAGGTATGCGGGTTATCGCCGTGTCTTTCCTCATTGTTAATGCCAACGTTTCGTGAACCGTACCGTTCACTTCATCAGGACAAGGGGTGCGCTAATACAGCTGTATCAGCGTCAGCGCACTCCTCGCCCTGATGAAATGAACGGTACGGTTCACGAAACGTTGGCATTAACAATGAAGAAAGATACGGCGATAACCCGCAAACCTTCTGGTATAATTGAATAAATAGGTTCGTTCACGTTGCATGAAATCCCTAAAAATGTTTGCTCTTAAAGCAAAGAAAGTAAATATTTTTAGATGTTGAAAAGAAAGAGAACAAAGGTGCTAAGTGTAAAAAGTGTATGTTAAATAATTGATGTTATTGTATTTGGTTTGTTTAACCAAATACAATAACATTCAAATAAATTAGTCACTTAGAAATTTAAACAGACGTAATTTTATTTTGTATGCATAAACTATAAAATATAAATTATATGTTTGTTTTCATGTTTTATATAACGGACAATTATATATTTTGACTATCAAATATTTTTATATGTACATTTAAAACCAATCCTAAGTTCTTAAAATTAGTCGATCGTTTTCCGGTCACAAATAGTACTAAAGTCTGCGATTTATAGAGGTCGTAAACTGTTAACTTAGACCGTAATCTGTAAGAATTGACCAATCACAGTCGAATGAGAGGGGAATATTCGATTGTGATTGATTAATTCTTACAGATAACGACATAAGTTAACAGTTTACAGCCTATATAAATCTGCCTTAATCTATTACATGAAGTTACAAAAACACGTCACCGTAACATTTTTGTCACAAAAAATTTGACATTTAGTCACGTGACAGCGATGGGATTCTTAATTCCCATGGTGGTGACTGGATCTCATTATCGATAAAGAGTTGGTGAGTATCTTTCACCTCAATAAGATCCAGTCACCACCATGGGAATTAAGAATCTCGTCTTTGCTCGTCTTTCTTGACTTTCTTTCCAAATCGCAATTGATCGCAATTTCACTATGGCTGCATGCGTTGCAACAGTTGTATGTATGCTTCAGTATGCTGCCACGTGCTTCATTTTCACTTTTACTTAGACGGCCATATTAAAAATCTGATTACATTACCGACCAAAGCGGCCATATTGATCATTAGTTCGGATGGCCATAACGAGGAAGCCAAAACGCTGTCTCTCCAAAAACAATGGGAAATTAGAGCCCCTGCTTTAGTTGTCTGCACGTTTGTCTCACATAACTTGCATCGCAATTCTTACAAGAAATTTTATAAACAACTCCTGATTTCTTTTCACGCGGCAAAGGATCTTTATGCACTCTAATAAATTCACGCAATTTATTACCACTGTAATACGACACTCTCAAATGACTAGCTGTTGTTCAATCTGTTGAACTTCTCAGTAATACCTCTCATGAAAGGCACGGTGAATCATGTGGGTTGCCCGACTCTGATCATCCATGACTCTCCTTTTATTTCGAGCCATAATAATATTCTTCAAACAGCTATTAATATTATCAAATATAAATTTTAATGGATAATCATTCTCCAATAAGACTTAATTATAAAACAAAAATTGTCAAAATGAAATTTAGGATTCGAAAGTAAAATCACTCTATCAACCAATCCCATCACAATATCTCTCTTGTGAGAAACTGGATGCTGTGACCAAAAATTCAAATATCTACCTGAGAATGTCGGCTTATGGTACTAATCAAACTCTATCAATCCATTATTCCTAATAACTGTAACATCCAAAAAATTCAATCTGTCTTCACCCACCTCCATAGTGAACCGAAGTCTAGGATCCTGGGAGTTATCTTTTTCTGAACATGGCTTAAACTTTTCATTTTTATGATATTATTTTGTTCGGATAGACTTATAAGACAATTTCTTTTTCATCACGCGTGCACATAAAGTGTCCTATACCGCAACGCTTTTGCGCAGAAGAGTTGGGTTAGAGAAATAACTCAACGGCTTAAATTATTGGCTATTTTCCTCACGCAAAAGCGTTGCGGTATATGGCACATTACGTGCACGCGTGATGAAATAGTACATTGTGTAACAAGTGGGGGCTAGTGTTACTCGCTTTGCTCGTGCTTTCGCGCCCTTCGCGCCATAAACACTAGCCTCCACTCGTTACACAATGTACTATTGGCTGTTTTCCGCAAAGCGCATATGTGCGCATTCCCCTATAGTATACGTGACGCTCACTATATAAAATGCATGCATATTGCGTGCATATGCACTTTGCGGAACGCAGCCATTGTAAGATCTCAACAGATTAGGTGAGGGAGACAGCCATCGACATATAGAATGGATCGCTGATGGTAGTGGTGGGGGTAGAAAGACGAGTAGAGTGAGAGGCAGAAATAATATGATCGTTCTTTCTCTGTTTACTGAAGCCTGATTGGTTGTTGGATTAACAGCGACCAATAGTAATCAGTAGTTATCAGTAAACAAAGAAAAAACGATCATATTATTTCTGCCTCTCACTCTACTCGTCTTTCTACTCCCACTACTACCATCAGCGGTCCATTCTAGGCTATATTCAGATTCCACCCGAGTGCCACTCAGATATCCTTCTATCCTTATTGTTTGCCAAATGTTAAACAAGGATGACATGACACCCAGGGAGCACTCGGGTGGGAATCTGAACACGCCGCTATATGTCGATGGAGACAGCGGAAGGCGGAAGCGATTCGAAAATCGGCCGAAAGTTGCATACACTTTATGTACGTTCACTTTGTATTGGCACCTTTAATTAATAATATATCTGTTACTTTTCATGGTAATATATTATTATTAGATAAAAAGGTTTAAATTTTTGAGTATCCTTTTTTGAACATGGCTTGAACTTTTCATTTTTATGATATGATTTTTTTCGGATATGATTTTCGATAATTTTAGATCAGTCTCGAATTAAAGGCATATTGTATGATAACTTCTCATTTTGCTCTGCCTGAAAGCGCGCAAAATTGTCAATGCAGAACGTTGTTAACAAAATATTGTATAATAGTATATAATTATAAATAATACAAACGAAATATAATTATAAATATTAAAATGTTATCGGACTGTTATTGTCTTCGCTGGAGCATGTATCACTGTTTTTCTCATAATCTTCTTCAAACTTAAATAATATCATAGATTCAAAAATAACCACAATATTACATTACAGAACTAGAACAAGTAACATACATGTCAAAATGTAAATAAATTTATTTAATGTTTATTCACTTCAAGCAATAAGGAATAAGCAAAAAAGATACATATCAAAGATACATCAAATTCAAACTGAAATGTATTGCGCTAAATATATATACATTTATTGGCATTATAATACATATTTGTTCCAGAAATTTTTTAGATAATTACAATTAGCGACGCACTTATCGTTGCTTTTGCATGCAATTACGACAGCTTTAACAAGTGGATTATTTAGTTGAAACTCTGGTACGTTTATTCCAAGAGAAGTTGCTACCGTAGCTACGAGGTTTCGGCAGACTAATATTCGGCTTTTGCACATAATAATCCCATCCCATTTTCTTGCAATGTGCAATCGCCTCGTCTTTTGTCGCAAAATCAACTTTCATGTTTGACATAGGATCTCCACTGTATCAAAAATACATAAATATTAATATTATACAAGGTGTCCAGAATTTAAATGTCAAAATTTAAATGTCAAATGTTCTTTTATAGATTTATTATCGATCTATCAATCGCTTATAATAATTTCTTTATCTTGGTGTTGGATGCATCATTTTTTCATCAATGATTTTTCTATACGATGTTTTTCTGTTGGTTACTTCTGAAGAAAACTCAATCCACGAGTCGAAACATGTAAAGTTTTCTAGATTTTATTATTAAGCTTATTTTTATTTTTGTATTGATTTTGTTCTTGTTTTTCATATTTATGTACACACATTTATATCTTCAATTTTAGTCATGTTTTTATGTGAATTTATATTACTTCTTTTTATCTTTTTACTACGTTATTAAAGAAAAATTTTTAATTTTTTGACTCTTAATTTGTCTTTTTAGTTTCTTTTTATGTTTAAATGTCAAAACTTCAGGAACGAGTAGGGAATCAATAAACTGAAAAAAACATCCCTGTAAAGATTTGTTTGTTATTTTTGGAGAAAATCACAAAAAAGACAAAACTTAATTGCTTCGTTCTTACACTGCCTTTGAAGTATTATCGTCACTAAAATCAAAACAATAATAATAATTCTGTTTTTAGATGAAAACTTTTTTGTTTGTTTACATTTCTGCCTTTCTCCTATAAATTCATAAGTTACTCTCTTATTAGAAACTATCAAATGAATTACTCCTGTCACAATATACCGCGTAAGGTAAATGTACCACTTCGTGGACATGACTCAATTGGACAAATTGTGACAATTTTAAATATTAAGCTTTTGATGATATGTGTTACTATAAATAAATTTTTAAGCAATTTTTCATATTATTTAGAAATTAAGTATTATATAACTTATTCATATTAAAAATAATAATTTTGTAAAAAAAATTTCGTTTATGGACAATCGTCCATTTATTAGGACATTCACACATATGCGTGTATCAATTATTGGACATTCCTTAGCATACCTGTCTACGGAATGATTAAAGAACATATTTTGTATATATTACATATAAAACTTTATATAAAACTTCACTAATTACAATCTCGATAAACTTTTTTATACAATCTTGATTGATAAGTAAGTAAAATGCGATTCTCTTCTATAATAAAAAAATTACTTATTACTTGTCCATTGGGTCATACTTTTGTGGACATAGAGACACGTTACATTTTTCGTCGAATAATTACCCCTGTGAAGCTAGCTCCCCATTATTTAAAAAAATAGTTCTTTTTGAGAGTTCTGAATAGATTTCCAATAGTTCCAGAGTTCCTGATAGGTTTAAAAAATAGTTCCGTTCGAGAAAGTAAAAAAAAATGTCATTGAAAAACCAGAAATTGTCACCTAAAAAACAGCCATAACTTTGAAAGTGTTATTTTTACGCAATTTTCTCATTAAGATATTTTATAGAACTCTGTGGGGGCTATCCAGAACTTTCGACAGAACTGTCAAAATCCTTCAAAAAAATTTTTTAGTCTTCCAGATTGGAAAATGGACACCTATAATCGCTCGTAACTTTTGCAGTTCAAATTTTACGAACTTTTGTCATTAGGATTTTTGACAGAACTTGGCGGGAGCTACCCAGAACTTTCGACAGAACTGTCAAAATCCTTCAAAAAAATTTTTTAGTCCTCCAGGTTGGAAAATGGACACCTATAATCGCTCGTAACTTTTGTAGTTCAAATTCTATGGATTTTTGTCAATAGGATTTTCGACAGAACTCGGCGGGGGCTACCCAGAATTCTCGACAGAACTGTCAAAATCCTTCAAAAAAATTTTTTAATCTTCAAGATTGGAAAATGAACACCTATAATCGCTCGTAACTTTTGCAGTTCAAATTTTACGAATTTTTGTCATTAGAATTTTCGACAGAACTCGGCGGGAGCTACCCAGAATTCTCGACAGAACTGTCAAAATCCTTCAAAAAAATTTTTTAATCTTCCAGATTGGAAAATGAACACCTATAATCGCTCGTAACTTTTGCAGTTCAAATTTTACGAATTTTTGTCATTAGAATTTTCGACAGAACTCGGCGGGAGCTACCCAGAACTCTCGACAGAACTGTCAAAATCCTTCAAAAAATTTTTTAGAATCGCTCGTAACTTTTGTAGTTCAAATTCTATGGATTTTTGTCATTAGGATTTTCGACAGAACTCGGCGGGGGCTACCCAGAACTCTCGACAGAACTGTCAAAATCCTTCAAAAAATTTTTTAGTCACCCAGATTGGAAAATGGACACCTATAATCGCTCGTAACTTTTGCAGTTCA
This sequence comes from Cyphomyrmex costatus, assembly GCF_001594065.2. NCBI lineage: Eukaryota > Metazoa > Arthropoda > Insecta > Hymenoptera > Formicidae > Cyphomyrmex > Cyphomyrmex costatus. Next base: position 54,604 of record NW_017275098.1, read on the forward strand.
AATTTTACGAATTTTTGTCATTAGGATTTTCGAAAGAACTCGACGGGGGCTACCCAGAACTCTCGTCAGAACTGTTATACATATATTATATAATTGTTTCAAAAGTTTTTTTTGAAGAGTTCTGACAGTTCTATCGAGAGTTCTGGGTAGCCCCCGCCGAGTTCTGTCGAAAATCCTAATGACAAAAATTCGTAAAATCTGAACTGCAAAAGTTACGAGCGATTATAGGTGTCCATTTTCCAATCTGAAAGACTAAAAACATTTTTTGAAGGATTTTGACAGTTCTGTCGAGAGTTCTGGATAGCCCCCACAGAGTTCTATATCTTAATGAGAAAAATGCGTAAAAATAACACTTTCAAAGTTATGGCTGTTTTTTAGGTGACAACTTCTGGTTTTTCAATGACGTTTTTTTTTACTTTCTCGAACGGAACTATTTTTTAAACCTATCAGGAACTCTGGAACTATTCTAAATATATCCAGAACTCTAAAAAAAAATATTTTTCGAAAATGGGGGGCTGCGTGAAGGTAGCCCCCCATTTTTTAAATCGCGTTTTTATGGCTTTAATGGCCAGAACTTTTTTTTAAACTTATCAGGAACTCTGGAACTATTGGAAATCTATTCAGAACTCTCAAAAAAAATTGTTTTTTTAAATAATGGGGGGCTAGCTTCACAGGGATGAATAATTAGGACATTTGAATCATATTATATATATGACTAATGTGACGTGACATTTTGTCAGTCACCCAGAAAAACAGCATAACGCGAGATCCTGGGTCCTTCAGGGTCAACGGGCGAGCGCACAAGCGAATGTGCGACATTATTTATTATTCTTATTTCTTTTTTGCGATTATTGTATTACTTAATTTTATTCTTTTTCTTGCGATTATTGTATTATTTTTCTTTTTTTCTTCTTGTCGCTATTTAGTTAAGTTTTAGTTAATATTAAGACGATCCTGAGCTCGGATTTTGCCGGTAATTCACGATCAGAGCCGGTGGCTACGCTGTATTCTTGTGTTCGGCCGCCTCACCTATCGCTAGAAGAGAGAAGACGTCGCCTCCCACGAGGAAGAGATTGCTGTATGAAGAATTTGGCTGAAGTCACGAGAAGCGCGGCACACGCAGGTCGTATTATTTCATATTTGTTATTAATGTCGCTATTATTTGGTGGATTATCGCACCCTCATTGCAGACGCCTCGGAGAGAGACGTCAGCTGGGAACGGACTCAAAGGCAGAACATCCGCCGAAGCATCGTGTCCCACAACGATCGATGGAAGATCGTCAAGCGACAAGGAAGCATTTTCGGACTTTTGGAAAAGCGCGCCACAGCGTAAAAGGATTCGCGACACGCAAGGACCCGCGGGATTCGTCGCGGGGTCACGCGGTCGCGGCGAGCCAATTAGAGCAAGCAGAGGCCGATAAGAGAGGGCCTGACGACCTGCGTGAATCCGCGGAAACTTCCGATCGGCACTTGTGCAGTGACGGACCTCGAGTAAGGACGCAGGATCTCGCCCATAATTTGGCAGGAATTTCGAGAATATTCGTCGAAGATGAGCACTGCTATCGGCTCTCGTACAGACTTTGAAGGAAGCGGCTGAGGAGGAGTATCTTGGTGAGGCGAGCGTTATTCGTTTTATTGTAAAGCCACCGATCGCGTAATCTTTTGTGAGCGTCTTGAGCGGATCGCGTGTGAGAATTTACGCGGATTTGATTCGGTCGATGTCGTACCGGCAAAGAGTAACGTTATTGTTTCTGTCGATGAGCGCGTGCCATCCGCTCGAGCGTAAGAGTTCGTGAACTCAGGATTGTCGTTATTGCTCGCCCGTGTCACTGCCAAGTCATATCGTTCGTATTAATTGTTGAGATTCCGGTTTGTTTAAGATTAGAGTCGAGCCACGTGTCACCGCTCAGCATTGGGCTGTCGGTGTGCTGGAAGTTCTTAGAGTCGAACATTTCTAAGTACCGTCGTCGACGACCTTGCCATTTTACTTTCTGTAATAAAGTAAACTTGTCATCGACGCGCGACCGCGGTGTTCTGTAAATTACGTCAGCTTATGTATCGACGCGAATTGAATAAATAGGAAATTCTTTGTTATTGTTAATATTAATTGCTGTCTGATTATTTCTGTCTGCCTCTACCTCGTTCTCCGACATTGTTTCCCGCACATCGCGAACCACCCCCTCTACCAATTTTGTTGGCTGAGCTAGCTGAGCCTGTCCGTCGCGAATTCCGTTGCTCTGTAATTTCTTTGTCCGAGCGTAACATCTTAATATTTAGTGCGAAGAGTGGCACGCTCTCTCGTGCCTGGCGCCCAACGAAAATTAGTACGGCTCGAATATCGTAGCATATAAAATTTAAGGAAGAACCGCACTTTGCTAATTACATTATTGTGTCCATCTTTTGAGCTATCGCGTAAAAAGAGCAGCGGATGAAGTGACGAAGTTGTGTCGTTCCTCAAAAGTACGGTCACACTAAATACAATTTATAATAAACACTGTTAGATACGCGCCTACAGTATGCTAATTAAATAAGTGCGCGTTATAGCACCACGTCTTGGGAGTACGCGCGAGGGCTCCGCGAATCAGCGTGCGACACGCGCGCGTTCTTACGCGAGACGAAATTCCGGTAGTGGAAAACAAAAGAAGATTCGAGAACATCGAGATCGCCGGTCGTGTACACGCGCACTGCACATAACTCGTAATATTATAACCAGTGTTAGTAATATACATTGCAATATACACTGTCTCATTAATTCTGACGATACCCAATACACAACAAACGCAAATAACGTATTTGTGTGTGTGATAATGAATTTAGTTTCAGAAAACATCCATTCTTACTAAGCATGTGTAATAAACTAAAATTTTAATGTTTCTAAAGTTTATATAAATAAATGATTTCGTCGTGCAATTCCTTAACTGTCCAATAACCGGTACATTTACCTTACATATTCTAACGTCAAATATTCTGACATGATTTTCATGTATGGTTTCTGCGACGATAATGCTACAGAGGCGATGCAACAGTATGCACGCCGATTTCTAAATGGAAGAGTGCCGGATCAGCGAGTTATTATAATAGCTTTTAATAGACTGCGAGAGACCGGTTCGTTTCAATTCATTAAAATCTGTTAAAAACAAACATGTAAGTAGAAAATCGTGTCCTGCACCATTTTGATAACAATTTTGAGACCAGCATCAAGAGAGCATCAGCTGCATTACGATTGCCAGGACACAGAATCTACCAAAAACTTTAAGAGATAACTGCCATCCCTACTATATTCAAAAAGTGCAGAATTTACCATTACCTCAAGTTATTTTAAGAGATTGAATTTTAGCAATTGGTTTCTTAAGCAATCTAACAATGACAATTCATTTCCATAAAAAATAATCTAGATAAATCAAATATTAACATAAATTGCCGTTGAGAGCCAACACTAGATGAAAATGTGTAATAAACTTTATTTAATTACATAAAATTGCAAACGTTTCAACCTTAGTCCAGGTCCTTTTCAATGCAAGAAAAAATTCTTTAATGAAGTAAATGATGTTTAATTATGAATGGATATCCTCTCAATCTCATTTTTACTACCATTAAAAAAGACTTCATAAAAAATTTGACCTCATTAACCACATAATAGTTACTCCTACAAATCAACTGATAACGACAACAAATAGAATAAAGAAAAAATCCAATTTTTCACCTTTCCATATATTCCTAATATTTCGGAAAAAATTAAAAATTACTTTAAAGATTTTCCACTCATGCGTGTTGCTTTCAAAGGAATTAGTAAACTTAATAAGTTTATTAAAGTTCAAAAAGATTCTTTACCAAAATCTCATCAATCTGACATAGTTTATAAAATCAACTGCAATAATTGTTATTGTTCATATGTAGGGCAGACGAGTAGATGTTTAATGATGCGTATTAAAGAGCACAAAAATCATATTAATAGAAATACCACCCAACAGTCTGTTATTACTGAACATCGTATAGAATCATCTCATGACTTTGATTGGAATTCAGTATAGATATTAGATAAAGAAAAAATCTTACATTAAAAAAAGACTAATATCAGAGATGATACATATTAATAAACAAAAATAAGGTATAAATTTAAAAAATGATACATTCTCTCTCAACCCACAGTATATTAATTTGTTTTTTAAATCGTGATGCTTCCATATCCTTATATACAATTTATATTTATACTTATATTTATATTTATATTTATTTTATTTTTATATTTATTGCGTTATCTATATGACATTGACTTACATTTTCTATTACCATACTCGTTCTTTCTATTTATTTCACAATCTGCTATTGAGACAATTCAACATCATTTTAAATTCATTTTATACTTCCATGTAAGTTTTGTTTTTATAGACATTCACTTTTATATTTTTTCATGTACATTTTATTTATATCAACCAGTTATCAATTATTAATTTCTTTTTATGTATTTTATTTCATTAGTAAACTGTGAAATTAATGGAATATTTATGATGATATTACGTTTCAAATCTTCGACAATCATGTAAGTTTTGTATCATACTATTTATTCATTTATATTGATCTTTAATTCTAAAATCTCACACGATCACACTATTTATTTCAGTGAATTTTTCACTTCAATGATTGTGATATTTGTTTACAAGTGGACAACACCTATAGCTATTAGTTCGTTTTTGTATTGTAATTATTTATGACATCATTTACTTCATTAAAGAATTTTTTTCTTGCATTGAAAAAGACCTGGACTAAGGTCGAAACGTTTGAAATTTTATGTAATTAAATAAATTAAGTTTATTACACATTTTCATCCAGTGTTGGCTCTCAACGGCAATTTATTTTAGTATTTGATTTATTCATAGGAGCCTCTTGTATATATACTGTTATTAATTTTTAATCTAGATAAAGCTACATTTAAAAGAGAAAGAATTAGTAATTAAAGAAATTATCATATAGACTCATGAAATTTCCAAAGCTGTTAGGGAAAGTAGGTTCCAGCATGACTTTGCTATTAATGTTTGACTCGGAACGACTCTCTAATGATACCATTTTTTTAACCGACAGATTAAATGTAGCCAGATATACAAATTTTTTAGGGACTGACTTTTTTGATTATTTAGAAGACATCCATCTACAACAATGGATTGAAGTATGGTTTCAATTCGATGGGTGTTCAGCTCATTATGGCAGAATTATTTGAGCTTGGCTAGACAGACATTACCCAGATAGCCAAATTTGCTGAAAACAGATCTTGTAAAATCTTGTTGCAAACCTTGTTAGCAGAAAGAATAAAAATTGGCAACAAGTTTTCATATATCAAATAATGTTGAAAATTCGCTAACAAATATGTAACTAAATTTGATGTCATAATTTGGCAGCAAATTGGTAGCAAAATGCGGGCAAATATATTCATACAAATTGGCAACAAATTGGCGACAAACTTTGCGTAGTGCTGTTTGACGACAAATTGGCACCAAATTGGTGGTTAGCTTTGCATAGCATTATTTGACGACAAATTAGAATCAAATTGGTAGCAAACTTTGCGTAGTGCTGTTTGATGACAAATTAGTAGCAAACTTTGTATAGCATTATTTGACGACAAATTGAGAGCAAATTGGCAGCAAACTTTGCGTAGCGTTATTTGATGACAAATTTACAGCAAAAATTTGTCACTTTCATACACGGCTCCGCCACGAGATGGACTTGCTTCTCGTAAGAAGAAAACGTTCATGAGTTCTGTATAAGAATTGATGTATGCAAATCGAATAAGCAAATCTGGAGATTCCCAAGCTCTTTTGGGATGTGCCTTCTAAATCTCTGAAAATTTTTGACTATTTTATAACTTTCTCATGTGCATTTAGAAATGTGAAGAGCTAATCAAATCAATAATATTTTAGCAACCAAAATAAAACTGTATTGATTAATTTTTACACCAGTATATATACACACAATTATGTACAATATTATAACTAATGATCTCTTAAGGTGTAGATCAAAGACCATTTAAATGATTGCAAAATATCACATTTTGCTTGATTTTTGCTTTGAATTTGACGCTACGCAAAATTTGTTGCCAATTTGCTGTCAATTTGTCGTCAAACAGCGCTACGCAAAACTTGGTACCAATTTGGTACCAATTTGTCGCCAAACAGCGCTACTCAAACCTTGCTATCAATTTGGTGCGAATTTGTCGCCAAACAGCGCTACGCAAAGCTTGCTATCAATTTGGTGCCAATTTGCTGCCTAGTTTTGTAACGCAAGCTTTGCCTGCAAAACACAAGCTTATTGCTGACACAGATGGCACCGGATTTGCTACCAAACTTTGAACGAGTTTCATGCCAAATTGATGCCAAATTGCTAGCAAATTGCTTACTGGGTATCTATGACAATGAATTGGATGTGGAGAAGTAGTACCTTGGCCATTCCAACCACTTGATCCAACTTCTCAACTACTGGACTTCTTTATATGGGGAGATCCTGAAGCAGGAAATTTATTCGTCGTCAATCACAACTAAAATAAACTATTGAAAAATCAAATTGAGACTACAATACACCAAATATCACCAAATCAGTATTTAACTGCAACACAAACTGTCTATATTAGATGCTTGCAAGAGACCAACATTTTGAACAGTATTTAAACAAGTGAATAAATACAACATGAATAAGTAATAAAAAAATACAAAAATGAAAACTACATTTTGTTTTTTTTTGTAATTTTCTCCAAAACAAAGCAAAAACGAGCATATCTCTATAGGATTTTTGTTTAGTTTATCAATCCCCTACACGCTCCCGACATTCAAATTCCGAACACCTTGTATATGTATATAAAGACATATGATTTATATGTATATAAAATAATTTATATTGACTATAGTATGCTCTCTCTCTTGACTCTCATTTATTGATACTTGTTATTAAGATTCCTTTATTTATTTTCATTACAATATATCAAAACCGACATAAGTGTTTCATATACAGAATGAGGTATCTAAAACAAAACACTGGAATATTTCAAAATTAAACACAATAAGGAAAAATGTCTCATTAATAAAATTGACAAAAGTTATGTAATTTAAAGGGGGCCAAACAATGATAAAATTATTTTTCAAAAAAGAATTCATTTATCAAAGTCACATGGAAAACCTTTTTTAAATGGAAAACTATTGACTTTTCGTTAGTGTTACCTTAATATTTTTATATGCAAAATAATTAAAGAAATCACAGTATGTACAAAAAAATCCATAATTTCATTTAAAAAAGTGAAGGTAACCTCCATGTAACATTAAAAAAACAATTTTTTTTAAATGATTTTATCATTATTTGTCCCCCTTTGAATCATACTTTTGTTGTGTGAAAAACTTTCTAAAATATTTTTTCCTGCCATGTTTAATTTTCGAGATATTTCCATACTTTTGTTTTAAATGTCCTACCCTGTATATCCTGATTCTTATAAAGCATTCTAAAAAATTTTGAAGAATTGTCACATAATTAAGAAAAAACTTTATATGGCCATATATCCAAAATAATTTATTGTCAGATATATATAAAGATACAAGATATTAAAGTTAAAGAAAAAATTTTTGATAAAAATTTTGGAAATTATTCAGATTATTTTAACGAAATTTTATATTTCAAGAGTCATCTTTTATGGCCATACACACACATTAATTTTTTATTCAAACAGCAAATATATCTTTGAAATTGCTTCGGATATATAATTTTCATCTTTAATTAATGTAAAAAATCACATTTTTTAATTTTTTAAATTTATTTAAAGATATCATCACTTTATATATACATATATATATATAAAACATTAACATAAACATTAATGTTTACCTGGAAGTCCAACCCATCAATGGATTCTCCCAGCGTTCACGAGTATCAAAGTCCATTTGCCAAAATTGAATGTTGTTCGTTCCTGATTGCATAGCACTCTTGGCAGGTTGATATATCCGTACTTTGCGTGTCTTGATATGCTCCTCGGGAACACCGGATACATAACCGACGTCCTCATCAGTTACGGTAATTGGACTTTTTAAAGCTTGCAGATGCTTAGCTTCCTCTGGCGATTGTGTAATCTCTCGAAAACTTTTGCGCTCTGCTATGTTGGATTTCTTTTGTATGTCTTTACTTGAAAATAACCTACTCCATCTGTATAGAGTTTTTTAGAATTCGTAAATCACAAACGCTTGTCTGTTAAATAATAGTTTGCATACTAATATTATGTTCCTAGTAATTATATTTTAATTTTAATGAAAAAATAAAATATAGAAACATTCTAATTTTAACAATTTAGACATATGTGTGTATATATGTATATACACATATGTCTAAATTGTTAAAATTAGAATGTTTCTATATATATAGGCTCATATTAGTTCAACAAATCTACATGAAATTAACGGTTTACTTTTTTAAATTATATAACCGTACATTTAACAATCATAATGATAATAAATTTAATAAAGATTAATAGGTTTGTTATATAAATTACAAGGTTATGATTAATTGTTCTATCCAGACAATTAATAAAGTAAGATACCTAAGATTACTCCTACTAATTCCACATGCACGAAATGCCATTATTTCGTTCGTAAAAAACGAAAAAAACAAATGATGCGAAATAACTGACCAGACAAAACACTCTTAAAACCGTCAACAAACAATCTAAAGGAAACTTTTCATGTTAACGTCAGTGATGCCAGACACAGCCAGACTAAAGACCTATAATCAAAGATGCGCCAACCCATATATGTAATACTACTATATGGCCATGGTATAAAGACAAGGGTATGCTCACGCGCATGATAGTTCCAGACAACCAATCAGAAATGTCACTCAGTGTACGTCACATTAAGCGGCAAATTCAAAATGCATTCGCTTAGTAGTACTTCTACATACAGTATTGAATTACGGTATTTTCTAATAAGATTGACTTTAAAAAACGTGATTTCTCGCCGCTAAATTCAAATAATTTATTCTAATACGTATCACAAATAATTTCAAAAAATAAAAAAGAAATCATCTTCCATTATATAAATTGTGAAATAATTTATATAAAGGAAGGTGATTTTACACTTTTAGCAACAATTAATACTTTTCTTGAAAAGCAATTCACATTATTTATTGTAGAAATACGCAATTAGCAAAAAACTTTCATTGTGCTCTCTTTACAAAAAAAATATATACATATAATGATCATTTAAGATTCTTTTGTAACTTATTTTTGAGGAATGGACGATGAAATGAATAAAAAAACAATTGCAGGTATATGTGTGTATATAATAACTAATATGTAATATAATAAGTATAACGTGTATATATAATACAAGTAATGACTATATTTATTAAGAAATTTTGATAATCATTACATTTGAAGAAGGCTCAATCAAGGAGCCGAAACATGTCATGTATGCATACGAAATTTAATTAAATTCAAAATTTTTATATACAGGAAAATTTAATTTGTAATGTTTCGTTGACTCTCAGAGTTGCCCTTATTATTATCCTCTATTGTTTCAGCATAAATAAATACATAAATAAATAAGGTGGAATTGTACAATAGTATTAATCGATGAAATTGTCAGTGCTCTTGGTGAAAATTTTTCATATAATTTAAAAATATTTTTAATAAAGAATTTAAAATCTAGATTTGTTTATACGAATGTTTATACGAATTCACATATAATAAAAAATTATAAGAAAAAGTGTATTCTTTCTCAATACTTCTGAAAGCGTTTTAATTCATGTAAAAATTCTGACAAATTTTCACCAAGAGTTTCGTGATATTTTTGTTTGATTGTAAAAAGTTAACCTAACCAGATTAGTTATTTACATTTACACTATCAATTTGTTTATGCGTTAATATGCAATATTTCAACCTTACCATGCGTTAAATTTACATTTTCCTCGCACACTTCGATCCATTTTGCAGCAATTTCAGGGTCTTTAGGAAACCTGAAATATTTTATTTCCTCTCCTTTCATTCTTACCGTTTTTCGATAATAATTATTGCAGACTTTTACTGCACAAACAGCCATTATTTTTAATAAAAACTCTTGCTTACTTTACCGCTTTAACGAATATCATAAATACGGCAGCCCATACTTCATTGGCACTCAGAGTCCGAAAGCTTCCGAAAGCATCCGAAAGTAGCCGAATGTGACGTAAACTGAGTGATGCGCAAAGGCTTTCTAAATTTGTCCACCGGATGAGCGTACCCTTGTGTTTATACCATGTATATGGCTATAGTGCCTATAAGAGGGAGTGAGAAGAAGCCGTCCCAGAACCACGGTGCGGGAATATATAGAGACCCTCTAATCAGAGTCGCGAAATAACGTTTCCAATTTTGATTGGTGCTGACATTTTTCAGCAAAAACCGGAAATAGTCATGGCGTCAAATTTAAGTCGACCTACATTCGCTGCCCATTTTGCTCTTTTTTCAGGATTACGAGGAAAGACTTTCATAATATAACCCTTTTTTACAGAATTATTGCAGTCTGGCGCAGAACAACCAGTCATTTTAGAAAATAAAATTTTATGAAATACAGTATTAATATAAAAAATATAATAATGTAATATCTTTCTAATAACTGTATTTAGATTCACATGTATTAAGGTGCTTTTTCATGCGCAGCACGCTGCAGCAGCAATTCGTTACTATTGGTTAAGAATTTTATGTAAGCTAGATGACACACTTCCGGCGCAAAATACATTTTGCCGCAGTTCGTTGAAGTTGAACCGAACGAACAGCAAGCAGCAAGCGGCAAAATCGAGGCAATATTATTTATTGCAATAAATATTAGGAAAATTAACGAAGAATGGCTTCGGATAAGGTACGAATGTTTGTAAATTAGATCATTTTATACTTTACACTTTACTTTTTCAAATTTGTGGTAAAGTATAAAATGATCTAATTTACAAACATGTATCCGTACCTTATCCGAAGCCATTTTTCGTTTATTTCCCTAATATTTATTGCAATAAATAATATTTTTATAATGAAACGACGGATGTTAATCATAGTCTTTTCATTGCAACTGCGATGGTGCTCATACGTGCAGTAGTATTGGCGATGCAAAGATCTCTCTGTGCGCTCCTAGTGGCGGCCGGTAGAAGCTTCGCTAGTCAGACACCTTAGGGTCTGCGCACAATGGAGGAACAGATATTAGATATTAAAATATTAACCTATCAGATACCAGATACATCGGATACACGATTCTGATAGGTTAATATTTTAATATTTAATATCTGTTCCTCCATTGTGCGCAGACCCTTATACGTGCTATAATGGAAAATAATAAAGTAAAATCAAAAAGAAATACTATGTTTTGTGGCACAATACCATAATTATAAACAGAAGGGGATCAGTTTTCATCACTTAAAAAAAAAAGAAATAATTTTTTTTTTAAGTGATGAAAACTGATCCCCTTCTGTTTATAATTATGGTATTGTGCCACAAAACATAGTATTTCTTTTTGATTTTACTTTATTATTTTCCATTATAGCACGTATAAGGTGTCTGACTAGCGAAGCTTCTACCGGCCGCCACTAGGAGCGAGCAGAGAGATCTTTACATCGCCAATTAGGGGCTGCGCAGAATAAAAGGAACAGAGAACAGAGAATGAGAATTTCAACCTATCAGAAATCATGTACCATGGAATACAAACTGTTTATTCCATAGTATATGATTTCTGATAGGATGAAATTCTTATTCTCTAATCTCTGTTCCCTGTTCCTTTTATTCTGCGTAGCCCCTTAGAGTCCCTATATCAGAGTCTGGCTATTCACCGTGTTCGCGCCCATTGGCTGAATCAAGCTCAAGAATAACATGGCGGAACCAATGAGAATTACTACAAAATTCAGGCTAATTCAAATAAGAGAAATACAATAAATCACGAAACAACTTTTTACTTATTCTTTTATAAATAGCATTAATTTTCTATAATATAAAAACATATAAGACAAAAGACAATATGTTAAAATAAAAACAAGTTTATAAAATCGGTATTGCAGACAAATTATTTGATCACAGAATAAATTGTCTGTAAGACATAGGTCGGTAAGTTGTAGGTAACCACAGCGTTGTTGATTAAGTTCCGAATTTCTCCGAGAGACGGCGCGTTGCGAGCTGTCACCATAGATATTTATATAACACTAGATCGCTAACTCCCCTATGTACACCCACGGTAATTAATTCTGTCCCTCGGAAATTTTCACAAAATGAAAAGTGACCTCCTTTCTGTATTAATTATCACTATTCATGCACGATAAGGTTCAGTCGTAACGTTAATCGTGCATAGATGGTGACAATTAATATAGAAAGGTGGTCATTTTTTATTTTGTGAAAATTTCCGTGGGACAGAATTAATTACCGTGGGTGTACCGTGCATAAAGCGGGGAGCACAGACTTTTGCATAACGCATAAAGCATGTGCATAAGGAATTTCATTGGTCCATTTTCTTATGCATGAGTCAATGGACCAATCAAATTCTTTATGTATATGGTTTATGCGTTATGCAAAAGTCTGTGCTCCCCGCTTAAAAATTGATTCCTAAACTTATGTATTACGAAGCGTGACGTCGGAATGAAACGGTCACGTGTATATACTATTGTGTAACGGCCGCGGTAAAGCCACATGGGCGATATACGTACGTGTAACGTTCGTTTGTGCGTGATTTTGGAAAATTTACAATGCCATTATCAATTATCGTGTTAAAAGTTGCCGCCGTTTAAGTGGAAAAAAGAATCAAGGGGTAATATTTCATAGGTAAGTCGCAATCATTCTTGTATTTTATTGTCTCCAGATGCGTCGGCTGCTAGTAATGCGCCAACGTCACGGACACGTGACATGGGTTTAGTACATACTTTTCGGAATCATGTACTAGAGCCCAGTTAGCGATCTAGTGTTATATAAATATCTATGGCTGTCACCAACACTCCTAACTAGGTTGGTAGAACTAATTATCGCTGATTGGCGAAAAGCGATCAGGCTGGCGTGATTGGCCGCTTGAGTTATTTTGAAGTAATAACGACGGAGTCTCTTTGTGACCTCCGTCAAGTTAGAGTCCTAGATATCAGAGAAGCGCAACCGATGTTCCGCGTCCTGATTAGCTGACTGTCAGCCAATCATGACATTCATTCAGTGGTATTAAAAATGGCTGACTAATAGACGATTGGTGGATTTCATATTTCGTCTGCAAAAGACGCCATTTTTAATACTTTTCTTAGTAATTTTGCGATACTGACTTAAGCCGGTTGCGCTTCTCTGATATCTAGGACTCTACGTCAAGTAAACACCACGAGTGTCGCCGACGTAAAATAAAACAATGTGTGGTACCTAGTAAAGTGTGTGGGAATTATTCCGCTATCCACGACATATCCCTTTGCTCTCTTTTGTCATTCCATTCCTACCTGACATTCCTAATTTATCCTTGTGAGTTTATATTTATCCTATAATGCTTCGAGGTCCGAGAATAGTAGTTCCGTCTCTCTTTATCTTTCTGCATACCTTACATGCCATTGTTTTACTGTTGTGTACTGTATTTTTTAAACGACCTTTTTGAATGCGATTCTTAAACGATATCTTATAAAACGCTTCTTTATTTTTGTAAATAGTTGATGACAGCTTTTTATTGTTTCACATATAATAGTTTGCATTTTTTCAAAAAAGAAATGATTAAAGTTGCATTTACTATTTTTTAAATATGGAAGATATTTGCGAATAATTATTTCCATTTTTAAAATACATTCAAAAACTTGTTCGTTAATAAATAATAAAGTTTTTTTTTTAAAAGATTTTAAATGCACCAATCTTGAATATCTTATACCTGCATAATTTTTACATCCAACAGAATCTAAACATGAATTGCATATTACAGCATTACCTTTAACAATACTATATGAATAATATAACTAGCAATATATTGTATAAAATGTTTAATTGAATATCAGAAAGATATCTGTTTTAGATTTTGGAATATCTGGAAATGATTCATAATCAATTTTCTTAGATTTACTCAAAAAATTACAAATAAATTCTCTGTCGTCTTGATTATAATTAGAATTTTTACTTGGTCTAATATAATGAGATATACGAAGTTCTTTTAAGTCCTGCTTAAATTGTAATCAGTAAAATGCATTTGGTATTTGATGTTTTGCTCTAATTCCCGAAAATAAATTTTCGACACAATTTTGGGTGAAGCGACTTGTTAAAACATATTTATAATCTCTTTTGACTATCAAATAATTCGATAATAGATTGTGTAGTAATCATTTTATACATTAATCTTTCCAACCGTGTTTACGTCTAGGACGTGTATGATACACAAGTCATGTGATAGACGCCATTTAATTCTTCACTAGGCCTCAGTGGCCAGACTCTGATATAGGGACTCTAAGTAGTATTATATTTTCCTTCACGCGTGCACGTAATGTGCCCTACACAAAGAAAAATTCTATGTGTAGCAGTGGGGGCATATTTGTTTATAGGTCGACACGGGCGCGCGTACGCACTCGCTTCGCTCGTGCCGTCGCGCCCGTCCCTACAATAAACCACTTTACCCCACTGTTACACAATGTACTATAATCGATACTTCCGGTTTTTGATGAAAAATGGTCGCCGACCTAACCTTATTGATGTTATTTCGCGACTCTGGGCAGCGATCATGTAATTTCCAATGGAACTTTTCACTTTTCACTGTTAGTTATTTCACACGAACTTTTCCATGAATCACAGTGCGATTATATAACTAAATGAGCGAAAAGTGAAATTACCAAAAATGAGAAATAACCTTATTTACCTTGTAAATCACTGATAGATAGTAAACGGATAAAGCAATAAAACTAAAAACTATTAATAAATATAATATCGACGTATATATTATGAGTAACGTGATAATAGTGAAATGTAAATGTTTATCATTTATATTTATAGAAATCTATATAATTTTAGAAATATCATCCCAAGGAGAACAAGCAATCAAAATAATGTCAATTTGACGTCATATTGATATTATTCTTATTGTTTTGTTTTCCTTGGGATCATGGTATCGATCATGAAACTTTTTTCCTAGAATGAAAAGTGAAAAGTGAAAATTTTTACCATTGTAGTTAATGGAGAAATTTTTCACTTTTCACTTTTCATCATAGAGAAAAAGTTTCATGATCGATACCCATAACTTTAGAAACTGGAAACGTTTCTTGCATCTCAATGTTCGAATGACTAAACTTTCACCTTTCCGCCAGCAAATTTGATGGCGGAAAAATTCACTTGAAAAGTTTCAACATTTCGCCGAGTTCTATGATCATAAATTCACGTGAAATCTTTCACTTTTCGCCTTTCCGCTCTAGGGGAAAAGTTACATGATCGCTGCCCTGATTAGAGGGTCTCTAGGAATATATATTTCCCTCTCTTTCTAATACTTTGAGTGTGTGCGCATGCGTTGGATTGATCGCATCCGCCAATAGGAAAATAGAATATACTTCAGCACATGTGAGATCAGTGCGATCAGTGAGATGCGCGAACAAGTTATGCTCGTTATTGTAAGATATCAACTAAAGATCTACGCGTCGGGCTGTTAGTCCAGTCATTATGTACATAAAAATGGGTTAAAAAAGAAAAAATTGGAAGCAGCAATTTTATTCTTGGGGGGTCTCAGGGATGTCAAGAAAAGCTTAACTTGAAGTTTTCGACCTCTGTTTCCCGGTTGTCTTTTTTGTTACAGTTAAAAACATTTAAAAAAAATGGTTTTTTCGCAATAACTCGGGTTCTAATCAACTTAAAAGGTCGTTATTAGGCCCATTTTAAAGGTTTTTTTATGCTCTTCAATTTTTGTCATTTAATATTTTATCGTGCGATCGATATTTTTCGAAAAAAAAGGAAAAATTAAAAAAAACAAAAAAAGGAATTGTTTGTTTTTTAATTCTCTACAACTTCTTCTCAAGTCACTTTTACATTTTCCGTTAAGAATACCGAGTAAAAAGAAAAAACAAAAAAAACCTGTTTTCAGTACAAAAATCGCGATAAATCGTTCAATATCTTGAAAAATATCGGTCGCACGACAAAATATTATATGACAAAAATTGAAGAGCATAAAAAAACTTTTAAAATGGGCCTAATAACGACCTTTTAAGTTGATTAGAACCCAAATTATTGCGAAAAAACCATTTTTTTGGTGTTTTTAACTGTAGCAAAAAAGACAACCAGGAAACAGAAGTCGAAAACTTCAAGTTAAGCTTTTCTTGACAACCCTGAGACCCCCCAAAAATAAAATTGCTGCTTCCAATTTTTTCTTTTTTAAATGTACATAATGACTGGACTATGTGTGGCTCCGCGGCAAGGCGGTGGCTTTGTGTTACGAACTATACGAGGTCCTCGGTTCGAGTCCCGGCATCGAGCGTCTGAAATTTTTTCTCGGCTCAGCGTTTACATTATGCTTATTAAATGTGATTAATGTATGTATGTACTGTATACAGGCAAATGGTCCAGATATGTTATTTATGTGGTAAAAAGCCTAATGCGACTGAAAACATCAGTTTGCATAAGTATAAAATCAGTTATATGAACGATTAATATTTACTGTGGCTTGTTTACGTATTGATGCTATCTGAATTTTCTCAAATGAAAAATTTCACTCTTCTAAGTGCAAAAAATTAAGGATTAATTTATTTATTCCGACAAAACTGACTCTGTTCACTGTAACAAGGTTATATCCTGAAGCGGAATCAATCACTTTTTCCTTCATATATGTAATATTTATCCTTCTGTTTCATTGATGGAGGCGATGAATCCGACGCATGCGCACAACGTTCAAAGTAAACTGAGAAAGAGAGAGAAGTATAATCCCGCACCGTGGTTCTGAACAGGGACTTCTCTCTCATGTAGCCATATAGTAGTATTACATATATGCGCCAACCGCGAACGGCCCGAGATTGGTCCGCCATTGCGTACCCGTGCCAACCTGACCTGCCTGACGCTGCCTAGAATCCTAGATATCAGAGAAGCGCAACCGGTGTGCCGCATTCTGATTAGCTGACTGTCAGCCAATCATGACATTCATTCAGTGGTACTAAAAATGGCTGACTAACAGACGATTGGTGGATTTCATAGTTCGTCTGCAAACGACGCCATTTTTAGTACTTTTCTCAGTAGTTTTGCGATACTGAGGCTGTCTTCCCATAGTCCCTTTGCCAGTCAATAAAATAATATTACTAGGGTGACGTCATCTTACTGACTGGAGAAGTGTTCCCATTCTCGCCAGTAAAAAGTGACGTCAGGATTTGTTACGTTTCTATGTCCTACGCTTTCTACAGTTTTCGTTTCATATTACAGTCACAGTATAACCATACACAGTAGCGACACTAGCCGGTTTGACCTTGACCAAATTTCAGTACGCATGCGTGAATTTGTACATTTAACAATATGGATGCGTCCAGAGTACACGTATTTCAGGTAACCTCAATTTACAGTTTCATGACATGCATGTTCTTCGTGTGACTTTCGTTTCTTAAAATTAATAATAATAATAAATTGTTCCTTATTTTATTAGAAGAGAATGATATAATCACCATTAAAATGAAGCGAGGTGGATATAGTTGTACCATGAATAATTGTTCAAATATTTCTGGACGGGAACGTAATATCAGTTTTTTTTATTTTCCAAAAGATCCAGATAGGTAAAAATATTTTTTGTTATCAAGTTTATTGTTAATTAAATTAAATATCAAGTGTTCTCAGTAATACGTTATACAAAATGTATTTCAGAGCAAAATTGTGGTTAGAAAAATGTAATAGGAAAATTAACACGACACCAGAAAATTTACACAAAAATTATAAAGTTTGTGGTAATCATTTTAAATCGTCAATGTTTTTAAACGATTTGAAAAACAGACTTCAACCACATGCAATCCCCGAACCTATGAGAAATGATAATGAATCAAGTGTAAATGATGCAACATTCAATTTGAATGATAAATCTGAAGAAAATACATCAATATCAGGTAAGCATTTTGAACTTGTTGAAAATATCAGAAATTTGGTGAACATATAATTATTATATTTTAGTTGAGTGTAACATCATTAAATCTAATTGTGTTAAACAACTATTTGAAATTAGATTTTCAAACAAGGTTGAACAATCAGTATCACACATAGATAATAATTTTAGTTCAGTATGGAACTTAATAGTAACAAAAGTTTCAGTGAATTATAAATTAAAATTTATATGTAAAATTTATGTTATCACAATTTATGTCTTCGTTCCTTGTTCTTTGTTCATTTTGCTTCTTCTTTTCTTGAGATAAATATAATATCTATGGAACATAAAACTAATTTTTCGGGTTTTTTAATTGATTTAGTACTTTTCAATATTACAGATAATAACAATCATTTGATAAATAACGTGTATGAAGAGGACCATGTCGAATCAGTGTTGCATGTACAACATCAGTACACTCAAACAGAGTCAAAGATTTCCAATCATTCCCCGCGCAAAAATATTTTGAGAGGCCGAATTATAGCATTACATCGAGAAATTCGAAAATTAAAACAACAATTACAACGGCAGACAAATAATATAAAAATTTGTGCGAGGAAAATTTCCTTAGAAGAATATTGTGAAGCTACAAACGAATTTTTATCACCACAAGTTGCAAATTTTGTGAAAACTCAAGTACGACTTAATAAATATAAGTCAGCTAAAGGACGAAAATATTCACTTCCATTTAAAAAGTTTTGTTTAGATATTTTGTTATGTGGGGGAAATAAGATTTATAATTTCTTTGCACAAAAGTTTATTCTTCCTAATCTTAGAACTTTACAACGCATGCTTGAACATTTGAAATTTTCTTCAGGTTTGCATGATTTTGTTTTTGATTTCTTAAAGGAAAAATTGAAGTGTTCTTCGTCACCTCTTGATAAATATTGCATTTTATGCATTGATGAAGCATCAATTAAAGCAAATCTGTATTATAATATCAGTCGGGATGAAGTCATTGGGTTTGAAGACTTAGGAGATAACAAATTATTTCTTCCAGCATGTAATGTTGCAACCTTAATGATCCGAGGGATTTGCATCAATTGGAAACAACCTTTAGCTTACTTCCTGCTTAATTCTTCATTTTCTGCTAGAAAATTAACAATCATTATTCCTCAAATAATTGCAAAACTGCAAAATGCAGGATTTAAAGTACTCGCGCTTGTCTCAGATATGGGAGGGAATTTTAAACAAACTGCTCAATATTTAGGTGTAACAGACGACAATCCATTTTTCTTTGTTAATAACGAAGTAATTTCACATTTCTTTGATACGCCTCATATAATAAAAGCTATTAGAAATAATTTCCGTGACAATATTATCGAATACGATTCTAAACCGATTTCTTGGGAGTGCGTTAATTATTTATTTCAACAAGATAAAACTAGACAATTTCGACTTGCACCTAAACTCTCTGATAAACATATAAAATTTTCGAATTTTGAAAAAATGAAAGTAAATTTGGCAACGCAAGTTTTGAGTTCTACAGTGAGTAATAGTTTGAGGAAAATGGTAATTTCTGGAGATTTTAAACCTGCAGATGCAGAAATTGCACTTAGAACAGCAGAATTTATTCAAAATGCGAACGATTTCTTTGATCTATTTAATTCATCTTCGGTTCAACATCCATCACAATTTCAACAAGCTTTTCGGGGTGCGCAATATCAATTAGAATTTCTTTCAAAAATCAAAGACTATATATCCAAATTAACGATATT
This sequence comes from Cyphomyrmex costatus, assembly GCF_001594065.2. Lineage (NCBI taxonomy): Eukaryota > Metazoa > Arthropoda > Insecta > Hymenoptera > Formicidae > Cyphomyrmex > Cyphomyrmex costatus. The sequence continues at coordinate 74,378 of NW_017275098.1, forward strand.
TAATAAATCTGGTGTAAATATTTCCAATAAAGTTAAAGTTTTCAAATGCATGATACATAATATGAATTCTCTTCTTAAAATGTGGAAATACTTGCAAAATGTTTCTCCAGAAATTGAATTTTTATTATTACGCCGTTTTACTCAGGACTGTTTGGAACACTTTTTCTCTGATATTCGACGTTTAAATGGCAATGCTTTTAATCCTACTTCCATTCAGTTTTCCAATTCATTCAGAAAAATTTTCTCTATAAAATATTGTACAGTTAAAACTGGAAATTGTGAACGAGACAGTGCTGAGATATTTGCAGCTATTACAAACTTTAAAGAGGAGAATAATATGGATGTTGAATCCAAGACAGATAATAATAAACAAATACTTTTGGATGATCATGATTATCGTGAGATGGACGTAAATGAACAAGATGTGTTTCGATATACTTGTGGATATTTAATACGTAAATGTATTAAAAAACATTCGTGTGAGATTTGTTTGCAATATGCACGCTCATATATAGATTTAAGTCAAACGTCATATTATTGCTTTTTTAAGGCTTACAATTCTACTGAAAATAATCCTTTTGGAAGCTTATTTATGCCGAACGATGATTTCGTAACGTATATTAAAATATTAGAAGATTTATTTTTTTCGAAAATTGAGGAATTGATCATACAAAAGCATGTAATTTATAAACTTATTAACACTTTCAAAGATGTTCCATTCAGTCATCCGTGTCAACATTTTCCTTATGATTACTTATTGAAATTATATGCTCGTGTACGACTATTTTACACATTAAAATTTATAAACAGAAGTTTTAAATCGCAGCCCGGATACAGAAAAGCTATCATTTTACGTCACAATTAGAATTCAGTATCTCTTTCTCTTTTTTCTCTTTCTCTGCGTTCTTTCTGTGTGTGAATGCGAATTATTATTTAATACCTTTATAAAAACGATTGCATTTCTCAAAATTAATTTTATTATTAACATTTATAATTATAGTTTATTATTAAAGTTATTATTTTATTTTTAAAGAGAAATATATTTGATATTTTATAAAAATGTATATATTCCGTGTGTTATCTGCTGAAATAAATTCTACTGTCTTGTTATGTAGTGTATAGTCATAACATTATCTGTATTGTTAAAAACTAATTTTTTTGCCTATTTATTCATGCCCATACAGCTTATGCGTGCTCATACATGTTAACTGTTTTGTCAAAGGTACTCTCGATGGATTGCCATTGCCTGTTGCCAGATAGTGATCAATTAAAAATTTGATATGTTCTAAGTGGATTTGAACTTGTATCTTTGGCACAAACAGTAGCCGCACAACTTCTTAACGTTATAATCACCAATGATAGTGAATGCATTTCGTATATGATATTATAAGGTAAATGTCCCAATTAGTGACCAAGTTATCTCGTAGCGAAAGAGAATATAATTTATTGATACGTATGTCACAATAAGTATCTACGTGAAATTAATTTTTTTAAGTTTGGACATTTAAGATTACGATAATATTAATTTTTTGTTTTTTTAGGAATTCTGAATTTATTTATTACATTTTTATAAATGCTGTTTTTGTACTATTTAGTGACACTGTGCATTTTGTTATCTATAGTTTGGGACATTTACCTTATATGATTAATGATTATATAATTATATATGATTACATATGATATTTTCATTTGTTTCAGTTGAAATTCACATCTAGAGTACATTCTACTGAAGGACATCCATAAAAAACAATTAATTAAAAAATTAATACTAATATTTTTATATTATTAAATTTAATAATATTAAGGTAATTGGAGGAAAGGTGGCACAAGGGAAAAAATGCCACTTTCGCAAGGTATAACATATCAATTTTTTCCACTAATACAGAATATCAAAAGTTTAATTCGTTAATTTGTATAAATAAAAAAAGGTTTCTAAAATGTGAATAATATTTTGTCGTTAATTCAATAACATTAAGAAGTTATTCAAGAATAAAGGCTTAAATGTGACGTCTTCCCCCGAATGTCTTTAAAATATTAATATTCATGTTTAGTGAAAACTGTAAAATATATATCTACACAAATACTTAGAATAGCATAAGAAATTTTTTCATTTGTAAATCTTTTTACTTAAAAATAAATGAGATTTGTACATTTCACAGTTATATTTACACAATAAATTACAAAAAATTCAAAAATGTGTAAAAAAATTTTTTATATTATTTTATTTTATGATAAAAGGAGACAGGTTAATAAAGAGTATATGATAACAGATCACGATTAAAAATAATTTATTATTCTTTTTTATTTTCTCTACTTTCATATTATAATTTTCTGGATCATAATTCGAATTACATAGAAAATATTTTTTTAATTATATCTATACGTACATATGAGGACACAAATAATCTAACACCCGATATTACACGTATATTACAAAATTAAAAAAATAAGAAGTAATGAGGAGACCTGAAAAGGGATGAGAAGGAAGGAGAAGTCTTGTGCATTTCCGTGCATACGTTTTAATCGCAGCGCCGATACATTTAACAATATGGCGGTATACCACGTGACCTGGAACCTACTACATCAAAGGTGCCGACACTCAGTGTCGCTACTGTGTATGGTTATACTGTGTTACAGTTTCATTTCATATTTTCGTCATCAGTAATCTTCATTGAATAGGTAAGAAAATAATATATATTCCATGTAGCAATGTTTACTTGCAACTCTGTAATATTTCGGTACCCATGTCTTAAAATAATTGACCCCGGCGACTAAAGAGGTTAGACAACGATTTCGTTCCGGTACCGAAATATTACAGAGTTGCAAGTAAACATTGCTACATGGAATATATATTATTTACTTACCTATTCAATGAAGATCACTGATGACGAAAATATGTAATGAAACTGTAATATGAAATTAAAACTGTAGAAAGCGTAGGGCATAGAAACGCAACAAATCCTGACGTCACTTTTTACTGGCGAGAATGGGAACACTTCTCCAGTCAGTAAGATGACGTCACCCTAGTAATATTATTTTACTGACTGGCAAAGGGACTATGGGAAGACAGCCTGACTTAAGCCGGTTGCGCTTCTCTAATATCTAGGACTCTATGGCTCGTGCACACTAGGACTCTAGTGCACACCAAGCGCGATGCGCGACACGCAAGAAGACTAGAACCAGGAGAGTAAACTAGCGTCACAGTGGCTGCTTTCCATCAAGGCTTTTAGGCGACACACATCGACACAGTGTCGAACGCGGTGCTTTCCAACAACGACATGCCACGACACGATTCGACACAGCAGAAAAGCATAGTCGGACACTGTTGGTTATGGTTGCTAATTTTCGGTTGGCGCTTTAGAATATTTACATTTTAAATATATGTACGATATAAGAAGTACGTTCATAAGTCATCTGGATTATTTTAATGTAAAAAATAATATCTACGCATAAGATTATTATCCAACGAGAGACACAGAAGTGACACGGTGTGACACGGTAATGGTTGCATCCTTGGCTGTTTTCCAGCTAGGACACAGAAACGTTACACTGTGCTCCACTGTATAAAGACTTGTTGGAACGATAGAGCTCTAATTGGTAACACTGGCATACTCTACACGTTCGTACTTAGCTTTTTACAGTGTCGA